>NW_027332424.1:12393675-12523308 GCF_000442705.2 Elaeis guineensis
ACAATAAGCGTGAAAATCCTCTCTTTGAAAACTCTTGAATCTCTTTCACAATCTCACGTGTGGATTTTTGGATCCTCTTTTCTTTTTCTTTCGAATATCTCGTTGATCTCAGGCTTTTTTCGTGCAGATTTCGGATCCTCTCTATTGTATTTGATCTCACGTTTGATCTCTATTTAATCTGCAATTTCTTTCACCATTTTAAGCATTTTACAGCATTAGAAGCAAGAGAAAATAATTTAGGCAGATAAAGAGCCGTTAGAGCAATTTTAGGAAGCATAAAAGGCAATTAAAAGGGCAAAAAACTATCCGTTGAAGATATTTCCGTCGCAGGGGTCGACTCATGAGTCGACTCATGCATCAGGAGTCGACTCATGAGTCGACTTCTGTTGCATTTACCAGAGAATGCGTTTCTGGAAATTCTTGGCTCAAATCAGCAGGGGTCGACTCATGAGTCGACTCATGCCTTGTGGGTCGACTCATGAGTCGACTCACAGGTCGTGCCAAGCCAGAAAACTAGCGTGCCAAGGAGAATTTTTGCGTGCCAATCAGCTCACAGTGCCATGAGTTGACTCATGAGTCGACTCATGCACTTCAAACCTTCATAACTTCAAAAATATAAGTCCAAAAATAATAAATTTTCACAATAGTTTTCAAATCATTTGTTTTATCAAATGATACTATCAAATCAGGATTTTAGTGAAATTATGATTTTGCCCTTGAAGAGCATAAGACTTTTTCATTTAAAATTATTTGTATCCCTTCAATCTGCTTTGTATCATCAAAATCAATCTAGGAGCAACAATCTCCCCCTTTTTGATGATGACAAAATATTTGAACAAAAATATTTATGTGAATCACTAATTTCAAAAGAATGCATTATAGGTGTATATGCTTGAAAAGAGTATGATTCTTTTGGCATATTTATGCAAAAATAGTTTGTCCATTTTCTTAAAGATTTGAAAAGGGTATTAGATCATTTTGAGTTTAAGATATATCAGAGCAAGAGAAAAGAAATAAATTTTGCAATGTATCAGAGCAAGAAAAATAATTTTTACAATGTTATCAGAAAAGATTTTACAATGTATCAGAGAAAATTTCACACTGTATCAGAGCAAATTTTATAATGTATCAGAGCAAGTTAAAAGAAATTTTAGGGAAATTTTAGGGAGTATCAGAGTAAGTTAAATTTCTTAAGATGTATCAAGGTAAATAAAATTTCAAAAGTTGTATCAAGGTGAGCATGTGTAAAGCATCGTTTAGATTGTATTTTTGATATTGTTCTTTAAATTTTCAATTCATTCATTAATTTCCCATAATTTGTAGTTTTGATTGCTTTTTCTTTAAATGCTCATAATTTTTCTTTAATTGCTCATAATTTATGGTTTTGCTTTTTATGGATGGCTTTTTGTTTAATTTCTGTCTGATACCAAATTTTGTTTAATTTCTCCAATTTTTGTTTAATTTTAATTTTTGTTTTTGTTTAATTTCTCCCCTTTTTGACATCATCAAACATGGTTAACTCTTCCTTTTTCTGAAACATTCTTTAATTTCTTCCCCTTTAGAGTTTTTCACAGATGTTTGCTCCCCCTTAATATAGCAATTATCAACAGCAAACAACAACAAGGAGAAGACAATATTTCAACAAGAAGAAAATATATAACCAAAATATGATCGATATCATTACAAAAAGGTAGAAATATAAGTAAAAGATGATTCCATTAAAATCATAATTGTTTCAATACATAGTTCATATTATAAAAATCAACCAGCTAATTGTCAATACATGGTCCCAAGGTACAGATCCTAGAACAAGATACTAACTCCTAGGACCTAGTAATGATCAAGACAAATCATGGATCGGAGTCATCAGATATGGTATGAGAAGCTGATGGATCAGAAGTGCGTCCTCTACCCCGTCTGCCTCTGGCACGAGCAGGAGAACGAGATGAACTGGGAGGCTGAGAACGCTGAGATGCTAAGGACTGAACAGAAAGGGTGAGTCTGATAGAATCAAGTACGTTCAGTGCTCTGGAAACAGATTGAAGTAGAGCAGTGAACTGAGTGGTAGCATGCTCACTCGATCCTCGGATCTCTTTCCTCAGTAGCTCATATCCACCTTCTAGTGCTCCTCTGAGTCTGCCAGCCTCTGCAGTGAGGTCTGTGACCTCAATAGTTGACTCCTGTGGCTTGGGATGGGCCAATGCAAGGACTTGCCCCTGCAAGTCAAGAACTCTGCCAGTCAGTCTCCAGACTGTGTCCTCAAGCTGCTGTATCCTGATGGACTGATCTGAAATCATCTGAAACACAGTGGAGATGTGGGGAGTAATGGTCTGATCAGAAGAGGTGGCTCCAGGTGCAAAAGAAGTACTACCCCACTGACTAGACAGCAAAGAAGCCACACGCTGTGATATATGCTCGATCTGATCGTCAGCCAGTCTGAACTCTGAATGAGGTGCTCTGCTCTCTGGCTGATACACTGGTGTGGGCATCCTAGTAAACTCTGAAGGGCCAGCCTCAGTATCAGGAATGAACTGGGTATCTGGTGAAGCTGCCCTGAAGTCATGTACAGGAGAAGATGGACCTTCTTCTTCTACTCTGCCTTCAGTTCTGTCCTCAGCTCTTATTTCAGCTCTATCCTCAGCTCTTTCTTCAGAGCCCTTGATCCAACCACCATCAGTCTTTGTAATTCCCATTCGGTGCAGGCTGTGTTGGTTGAAAGTGTCCACATGTGAGAGCTTGGTAGGTGCCTCCCCCTCACAGCTAACTCCAAACCTCCTAAATACTCTAGTAAGGGCCATACCATAAGGCAAGTGTGCCTTGGATCTGTTCAAAGTTTCTCTCATGGCCTCTATCATAAGTGCAGGGAGGTTTAGGGGGGTCTGAGTGATGACATGAAACATGACACATACATCTCTGCTGGAAAGTAAGTCATGTCTACCACTCCTAGGAAAGAAGAGCTTTGTTACCATCTGATGCAGGACCCTCATCTCAATGGACAAAATCTTTGCTTCCAATTTGTTTAAACTTCCTGAATAGGTTTCTCCTAAAATAATTCTGATCCCCTCTTCTTTAATTGGGAGTTCCATATATGAGTATCCTTCACTAGGCAACTGAAGTATTTCTCCCAATATTCTAGAATCCAAGCAGATATCAATTCCCTTGACTGTTGAAGTCACTGACCCGTTTCCATAATGTAGATTCTGGTAGAATTCTCTAACTAGGTCAACATAGGTGACTTCCTTAAGGGAGCAGTAGAGTTCCCATCCTTGATTTTTAATTTTACTTGCAAAAGTAAAACCTTCTTTCTCAAAGAACCGAAAATCTATATTTTTCCCGGTTTCTACTTTTCTATCAGAAAGAGGATTTACACTGGGGCTTATGGAGGATTGAGAGGGACCTTGAGTAGGTACTGAAACTGGAGTGGGAGCAGTTGAAGATTGAGCGGCTTGCCTTTTCTTTCTGACAATTTCTTCAGGCTCACGGATTGATTTTCTTCTTTGGGGAAGTTTCATCTTTGGAGCCATATCCACTATACTAGCAGACAAGGAGACTTGAATTGAGTGGAGGAGGGATCACAAGAGAGTGAAGAAGGATTTTGGTGGAGAAAAGAAGTGGATTTTGGAAGATCGGTAAAGTGCTAGGGCACGTTCCAACCGCGCCAAGCAATGCGAGAAAGCACAGAAAATCCTTTTCAAGGAGGCGATTTTTGGTGGAGAGGAGGAGGGAGAATTGCCTCGAAATTAATCCTTGGATTTGGAGCAAAAAGAGTTGGAGAAGACGGCTTTTGGAAGAAGGACGATGGGAAGATGAGTCGTCTCACAAACAGTAACCCTTATAAAAACAATGAACCCGTTGAAAGTTGGTGGGATTTACAAGTTTGCCATTGAGTCGACTCATGGGGGTCGACTCATGAAGTTCAGAAATTCAGAAAAAATGCAAATAAATTCCAAAAAAATTCAAAATTTTGGGTGAAGGATTTTTGCTTAATGATAAGTTTTTAGAATGATAAATTTGAGCTTTTGGGACCAGGATAGTTGTTGGAAATTGGGCTCCAAGAATATTTGATATCAATTAAGAGAAGTTTAGGCATATGGATCTAGAATTCCTAGATTTCTCCTAATTTCACAGAATCTATCCTCACTAAGGGCCTTTGTAAAGATATCAGCTAATTGATTTTCAGTGCAAACATATTCAAGAATTACATTTTTGTTTTGAACATGTTCTCTTATGAAATGATGTCTTATTTCAATATGTTTGGATCTTGAGTGTTGTATTGGATTTTTAGATAGATTTATGGCACTTGTATTATCACATCTTATTGGTGTTTTATTAAGTTTGATTCCAAAGTCTTCGAGTTGTTGCTTAATCCACAAGATTTGAGCACAACAACTACCGGCTGCAATGTATTCGGCCTCAGCCGTAGACAGTGCCACCGAATTTTGTTTCTTGCTAAACCATGAGATTAGGTTAACTCCAAGAAATTGGCAAGTTCCACTTGTGCTTTTTCTATCTAATTTACATCCAGCAAAATCAGCATCTGAATATCCTAATAAATTAATTTGTGAGTCCTTAGAGTACCATAACCCTAGAGTTTGAGTACCATTTAAGTATCTAAGGATTCTTTTAACAGCATTCAAATGAGATTCCTTAGGATTAGATTGATATCTAGCACATAAACAAACACTAAACATGATATCAGGCCTACTTGCAGTTAAATATAGTAATGAACCAATTATACCTCTATAGTATTTTAAGTCTACGCTTTTACCTTCATCATCCTTGTCAAGCTTACATGAGGGACTCATTGGTGTGCCAATTGGTTTGCAGTTCTCCATTCCAAATCTTTTGAGTAGTTCCTTGGTGTACTTGCTTTGGGTGATGGAGATTCCCTCTTTTGATTGTTTGATTTGGAGTCCGAGGAAGAAGGTGAGTTCTCCCATCATGCTCATCTCGAACTCTCCCTGCATAAGCTTAGCAAAGTCTTGACAAAGGGATTCATTAGTAGACCCAAAAATTATGTCATCAACATAAATTTGTATAATTAGCATATCATTTTGATTTCTTTTAATAAATAGGGTTGTATCTACATTACCTCTTGTAAAACCATTATTTAGTAGAAATTTACTTAGCCTTTCATACCATGCTCTAGGTGCTTGTTTTAATCCATATAAAGCTTTATTTAATCTAAAGACATGATTAGGAAAAGTATGATTTTCAAATCCAGGGGGTTGTTCTACATATACTTCTTCAGAGATATAACCATTTAAAAATGCACTTTTAACATCCATTTGAAATAATTTGAATTTCATAAAGCAAGCATATGCAAGTAGAAGTCTAATAGCTTCTAATCTAGCAACAGGTGCAAAGGTTTCATCAAAATCAATTCCTTCTTCTTGATTATATCCCTTAGCAACCAGTCTTGCTTTATTTCTAATTACATTTCCATGCTCATCTAATTTGTTTCTAAAGACCCATTTTGTGCCAATTATTGAATAATCTTTAGGTCTTGTCACTAAGGTCCAAACATTATTTCTTTCAAATTGATTAAGTTCTTCTTGCATAGCATTAATCCAGTTATGATCATTTTCAGCTTCTTCAAAAGTTTTAGGTTCAAGTTGAGATACAAAAGCACAATGATTAAGTACATCTCTAAGTGAAGAACGTGTTTTTACCCCATGCATAGGATCACCGATAATTAACTCCTTAGGGTGGTTGTGAACATACCTCCATTCCTTGGGTAGGTCATTTGTACCTTGAGGTTGTTCTTGAATT
Organism: Elaeis guineensis; assembly: GCF_000442705.2. Taxonomy (NCBI): domain Eukaryota; kingdom Viridiplantae; phylum Streptophyta; class Magnoliopsida; order Arecales; family Arecaceae; genus Elaeis; species Elaeis guineensis. The sequence goes on from NW_027332424.1 coordinate 12,399,448, forward strand.
TCTTCACTTCTCTCATCTTGTTTATCTTCTTGATCCTTGTCTTCTGGAGTTGCTGAGTCTTTCAGAGTGATCTCCTTCATACCTTCTATTAGTGGCTCTGCATCATCAACACCCTCATTCTTCCTTGAAGGAAGATCGTTAGATTCATCAAAAACAACATGTATGGACTCCTCAACTACTAAAGTTCTTTTGTTAAAAACTCTAAATGTTTTACTAGTGGAGGAGTAACCTAGAAAGATTGCTTCATCTGATTTTGCATCAAATTTACTAAGTTTTTCTTTGCCATTAATTAATACGAAACATCGGCAACCAAAAATATGAAAATATGCAATATTTGGTTTTCTTCCTTTCCAAAGTTCATAGGGGGTTTTCTTTAAAAATTGTCTAATTAAAGCACGATTTAAAATGTAACATGCTGTGTTAATAGCTTCCGCCCAAAAATATCTTGGAAGGTTGCTTTCACACAGCATGGTACGGGCCATTTCTTCTAAGGTTCTGTTTTTCCTTTCAACTACCCCATTCTGTTGGGGTGTCCTAGGAGCAGAGAAGTTATGGCCTATTCCATTTTCATCACAAAAATTTTCAAAGTCATGATTTTCAAATTCAGTTCCATGATCACTTCTAATATTTTGAATTGAAAACCCTTTTTCATTAGTGACTTTTCGATGAAATTTAGTGAAAATATGAAAAGTTTCATTTTTGTGAGCTAAAAAGAAAACCCAAGTAAAACGAGAGTAATCATCTATTATTACAAAGCCATATCGTTTTCCTCCTAGACTAGTGGTTCTTGTTGGTCCAAATAAGTCCATATGTAAGAGCTCTAAAGGTCTAGAAGTTGAAACAGTATTTTTGGATTTAAATGATACTCTAGTTTGTTTACCTAATTGGCATGCATCACAAATTCTATCCTTTTCAAAATTCAGTTTTGGCAAACCAAGAACTAAATCTTTCTTAAATAATTTTGAAAGAGAGTGCATGCTAATATGTGCAAGTCTACGATGCCACAGCCAACTAGTCTCATTAATTTTAGCATTCAAAGATACTAGGCATTGCATGTCTAATTTGGCTAAATCATTCAAATCTACCATATAAACATTGCCATGCCTATGTCCTATAAATTTAATGCCATCATTAATAGGACTCGTCACAATGCAAACAGATGATTCAAAAACTACTTTATACCCTTTATCACAGAATTGACTAATGCTAAGTAAGTTATGCTTTAAACCTTTAACTAATAAAACATTCTCAATGTATTTGGAGGGAGTGATACCAATGTTACCTATCCCGATGATCTTTCCTTTGCCATTATCTCCAAAGGTGACCATCCCTCCATCCTTAGCATCAAGCGTGATGAATTGTGATTCATCACCAGTCATGTGTCTCGAGCATCCACTGTCAAGATACCATTTCCTGTTTCCTTCTTGGGATGCTAGACACACCTGCAAGCAAAGATCAAGTTTCTGTCTTAGGTACCCAAGCTTTCTTGGGTCCTTTTAGGTTAGTCAAGATGGTTCCTTTTGGAACCCATATTTTCTTTGTGTTTGCATATTTGTTAATAAGACATGTGTATGATTTATGTCCTATTCTTCCACATTTAAAACAAGTAATACTTGTAGACTTGTTACTTGAATAATTTACATAAATATCCTTCAGAAATTTTTGTTTCTTCAGGGGTTTATAGCCAAGTCCAGCCTTATCATATATAGCTTTCTGATTATCAAGGATCATATTTAGTTTGTTTGAACTTAAGGTGAACTTATCTACTATAGATTTCAGCTTGTTAATTTCATCCTTAAAGTTTTGATTTTCTTGAATCAATGTGAATTTTTCAATTGAAAGGTTTTCAGCTTGTTTTATTAAGGACTGATTTTCCAATTTCAGTTCTTTGTTTTTCTTCCCTAGTTTCTTTAATTCATCAATTGAATCATAGAATGCTTCATGCAATTCTTCAAAAGTAAATTCACTAGTGGATTCAGAAGTTACCTCATTTTCGTGTGCCATCAGGCACAGGTTGGCTTGTTCTGTTGAGGTTTCCTCGTCGGAGCTTGAGTCATCACTCGCACTCCAGGTCGCCATCATTGCCTTCTTTTTGAACTTCTTTGGACCTTTCTTCAATTGTGGACATTCGGATCTGAAATGTCCCGGCTTCTTGCACTCGTAGCATATAAGGGGTTGATCTTTCTCCTTTTCTTTGCTTTGATCCCCTTTTGTGAATTTCTTTCTCATCCCCTGTTTCCTTTTTCTTAGAAACTTCTTAAATTTTCGGGTGATGAGTGCCATCTCTTCATCCTGTTCTTCATCTTCAGAGTCATCCGTTTCATAATCAGGCGAAGTTGTGGATTTGAGGGCAATGGTTCTTTTCTTTTTGACTTCATCCTCTTGATGTTGCTTCATGCTAAGTTCATGAGTCATCAAGGATCCAAGAAGCTCTTCTAGAGGTAGAGTGTTCAAGTCCTTTGCTTCTTGGATGGCAGTCACCTTGGCTTCCCAAGTTCTTGGCAGTGACCTGAGAATCTTCCTTACAAGTTCACTGTTAGTATAAGATTTGCCAAGACTCTTTAAACCATTGATTATATCAGTAAAACGAGTAAACATAGCAGTTATGGACTCATCATGCTCTATTTTGAACAATTCATATTTATGTACAAGCATGTTTATTTTAGACTCTTTTACTTGATTTGTTCCCTCATGGGTTACTTCTAACCTATCCCATATTTCTTTAGCAGATGCACAAGTAGAAATGCGATTAAATTCACTTGCATCTAGTGCACAATAAAGGACATTCATGGCTTTGGCATTTAATTGTGCCAATTTCTTGTCAACCTCATCCCATTCTTTTTCGGGTTTGGTTGACTCCTCACCATCTATAATCTTGGTGGGTGTGTGAGGACCGTTCACTATGATACTCCACATATCATAGTCGAGTGCTTGTATGAATATCTTCATCCGAGCTTTCCAATAGGTGTAATTAGACCCATTGAAAAGTGGAGGTCGGTTTGTAGATTGCCCCTCGGCTAGAGAAGTACCGACATGGGTTGCCATAGATCTTTGGCTCTTTGATTGTTAGATCAAAGAAGGGCTAGAGCACCGGCTCTGATACCACTTGTTGCCCAGCTATGCAACCCAAGAGGGGGGGGTGAATTGGGTTTCTAAAAATTTTAAGCCCAACTGATTACTTATGAAGAACAAAACAAAGACTTTAATTCAATATTAATTACCTAAAGCAGGAATGCAAGAATATAATAAAGAAATAAAGTGAAGCGATAAAGCACACCACAAACACAAGGATTTATAGTGGTTCGGTGCTAACCTTGCACCTACATCCACTCCCCAAGATCCTACTTGGGAATTTCAATCCACTATACTTTGTATTCAACCCGAATACAAAACGTCGGAAACTCCGACACTAGCTATCCCAAGCTAGATCACTTATTTCTGGGTACAAGTAAACCCAAAACACTCCGATTTCAGGTTCGGATCAACCTTTCCTTGTTTTGGAAATCCTCCAAAAACAAGAACAATTACTTACAAGAGTAAGAGAATTTAAAGCACAAATTAATACAATAACAGCTCCTTAAATGAGCGAATATAACAATAAAATCACTTTACTCAAATGAAGAAACCCTTTTTGAATTTTCTCAAGATGGATGAATGCTTGAACGAATGCTTGAGAAGAGGATGATCGTTGATTGAAGATCCCTTGAAGGCTTTGAACGATCTCTAGATCAAGGTTGAAACAATAAGCGTGACAAATCCTCTCTTTGAAAACTCTTGAATCTCTTTCACAATCTCACGTGTGGATTTTGGATCCTCTTTTCTTTTTTTTCGAATATCTCGTTGATCTCAGGCTTTTTCGTGCAGATTTCGGATCCTCTCTTTGTATTTGATCTCACGTTTGATCTCTATTTAATCTGCAATTTCTTTCACCATTTTAAGCATTTTACAGCATTAGAAGCAAGAGAAAATAATTTAGGCAGATAAAGAGCCGTTAGAGCAATTTTAGGAAGCATAAAAGGCAATTAAAACGGGCAAAAAACTAGCCGTTGAGGATATTTTCCATCGCAGGGGTCGACTCATGAGTCGACTCATGCATCAGGAGTCGACTCATGAGTCGACTTCTGTTGCATTTACCAGAGAATGCGTTTCTGGAAATTCTTGGCTCAAATCAGCAGGGGTCGACTCATGAGTCGACTCATGCCTTGTGGGTCGACTCATGAGTCGACTCACAGGTCGTGCCAAGCCAGAAAACTAGCGTGCCAAGGAGAATTTTTGCGTGCCAATCAGCTCACAGTGCCATGAGTTGACTCATGAGTCGACTCATGCACTTCAAACCTTCATAACTTCAAAAATATAAGTCCAAAAATAATGAAATTTTCACCAATAATTTTCAAATCATTTGTTTTATCAAATGATACTATCAAATCAGAATTTTAGTGAAATTACAATTTTGCCCTTGAAGAGCATAAGGACTTTTTCATTTTAAAATTATTTGTATCCCTTCAATCTGCTTTGTGATCATCAAAATCAATCTAGGAGCAACAATATCAAGCATGCCAAAAGTAATTCTCTCTAGTTTTGAGTAACATTCTTTGTTCATAGATATTCTAAGCTAGACTTATCTTTTCAAAATTAATTTTTTAATAGATAATCTTATTGAAAAGTCTTTCTAGGCTAGATTTTTTTTTTTGATTTTTTTATGCAGAACTTAGTTTCTTTGCTTGCAAAACTTGAAAATCTGATTTTATGAACATGAATTTACTCAATTTTTTAGAAGACTTCTTCTTGAATAAGAATAAATATTGAGCATTATAAGAAATCTTATAATCACTCTCACTACTCAAACTCTTTTGATATCATCAAAATCAATTTCTAGACTAGTAATTTTTCTATTTTTGATGATGACAAAGCCCTTTAGATACTACCTTTCAAGTACTAAAAGGCTTTAAAAATTTGATACAAAATACCTTGGCAAGATTTAATAGCTAATTTTAATAAAGATCAAGCATTTATCAAATTTGAACAAGTTTTCAATAAAACTCTCCCTTTTTTATATAAAAAAGTAATAATTTTGAAATAACTTTGAACCTATCAAACTGAACAACTTTTGAACAAAACTCCCCCTTTCTTACGTAAAAAAGCAATATTTTGAAACATTTGAACTTTTGAGCTTTCTTCCCTTTGGAAATATTTTCTAGTGCTCTCTTGATTTCTCCCCCTTTTTATTATATTCAAAAAGGTTAACAAAAATTTTCTCCCTTTTTTTTGTTACAAATAAATACATTTTTTCAACACCTTATCTCAATCAAATATATGCCAGTTTAGCACATTCATTACAATGATATTCATTCATTCATCTAAACATTTAAATAGGAATAACACAAGAATGTAGTATGTACTCATTCATTTCACAAAACATAGCATATCATTGATAAACCAAGTTTTTACAAATAATAAAGTGCCTGTCCTTTACAAAAAAATATATATATGAGGATAAGGCAATCACTACAAAAATAAGCATAAAAAGTAAATATGTAAATATGCAAAATATGATGTGTCTTATGAAAGGGTTAGTTAGAGGTGAGTGTAGGGTCAGAGTGTGGTGGCAGATCTTTGAGTCCAATGGTCCTAGAGTAGACCTAGCCCTATCTCACTCATCCAATATCCATCTGTTGACCCCAATGATTGATTTTGATGAATAACAAAATATTTGAGTATATATTTAAACTAATAAGCTCCTTAAGATCATGTTTCATAAAAAATTATAGAGTATCAAAAAAAAAGCTCAATAATGCATTCGAGAATGAAAAGAGGAATATAAAACTTTTGAAGGGCATTGCACATCTCAAACAAGATCGGAGAAAGATATTTGAAGGTTGGAATTGAAGAAAAATTTAAATTAAAAAATATCATAAAAAAAAATTAGTGGAGAGCACCTCGAGTCGACTCAAGATGGTCCTGAGTCGACTGAACCAGAACGACATGCAAAAGTACTTTGGCACATTCTTGAGTCGACTCAAGTCTAACATGAGTCGACTCAAAAGTGAGCTGAAGAGTCGAGTCGACTCAAGTTGCTCGAGTTGAAGTCATAGGATACCAACAGAGAGCTAATTTTTGGGATAAAAAACTCACAGATTGTTGAGTCGACTCAAGACACAATTGAGTTGATTCAAGGCTCAAGTTGAGTTGACTCAAGCTCAATTTGAGTCAACTCAAGTTCCAATGACTAGTTCTATAGAAAATTTAGAATGGTTCAAAAATACTTTCAATGACTATTTTTTGGATCTCAATGGCTAGAAATGACTTTTTGAGAATCCAAACAGTGGTTTAAAGCCTTTAATAATTTTTTGAAGTGAAAAGATAAGAGAATCAAAGAAAGAAAGCAAAAATCAAGAGCAAAAATTCAAAAATATTAAAAAGAGAGCATCCACTTTCCAACCATTTGAAACATCAAATCAAGAGATTCCCTCCAACAAAAAGGCAAGCTCATCTGTTCAAAAGCTTTCATAAAAAAAGAACCAAGAGCTTCATCAACTTTATTGCTCATTAAAGAAGCTTTTTATTTTTATTTATTTTTTTATTTTTGTTCTTATTGTAAGTAGCTTCAATAGAATTTTGAAGTCAGGGGATAGGCCCATCCAAATCTAAGAATTAGAGGGTAAGCCAAGGGTTGGCTTGTTTGTTGGTTGTGGTTGGTGATCTGGTGTAAAACTAACTAGATTTTGGATAGTGAGCTTAGAAAACTATCCGATTGTAATCTTAAAAAGATTATAGTGAAATTCTTGAGTCTTGCAGAGTGGATGTAGGTGCAAGGGGCACCAGACCACTATACATCGATTGTGTTTGTAATTATGTTCTTCTCTCTTATTCTCCTTGCACATATACTTCTGCATATCCTATTTCTACACTCATCATCACTTCACTAATTTTTCAAAATAGCACATTATTTGCTTAAATTTTGAAAAATCCAATTCATTCTCCCTCGTGGGTGTTCTATTGGGTAACAAGTGGTATCAGAGCCTGATACTCACTTGCATTTGATTTAACAATCAAGAGTTAAGATCAAATAGCAACCCAAATAAATATGTCTCTTGCTGAAGGGTAATCAACTAACCATCCATCTTTATTCAATGGAATAAACTACATGTATTGGAAAGCATGCATACGCATTTATATTCAAGTACTTGACTATCAACTTTAGAGAGTTATAGTCAAAGGTCCATACACATCCATAATAAAAATAGATGGTAATGATGTTTCCAATCTCGAAGAGGATTGAGATGAGCATGATATAAAATTAATTGAATTGAATGCAAAAGCTATGAATATTTTATATTGTGCATTAGATGCTAATAAATTCAATAGAATTTCTATTTGTATTTCTGCTAAGGAGATTTGGAATAGATTAGAGGTTATCCATGAAGGTACCAACCAAGTCAAGGAATCAAAGATTGATATGTTTGTTCATAGAAATGAATTGTTTAAAATAGAATCAAATGAATCTATTACTGATATGTTTACTAGATTTATTGATATTAGTAATGGTTTGAAAAGCTTAGGAAAATCTTATTCTAATAGTGAGCTTGTTCGTAAAATTTTTAGATCACTTTCGAAGGTTTGGGAAGCAAAGATCATCATGATTTAAGAAGCCAAGGACCTCAACAAGCTATCATTAAAAGAATTCCTTAGGTCTTTAATGACTCATGAGTTAACCATAAGGCAAAATATAGAAGAGGAAACTAAAAAGAAGAAAGAAGAAGACGATAGCTCTTAAGACTACAACCTCTAAGGATGATGATAATGAAGAATCCAATGAAAAAGAAAAAGAAGAAGATGACTTGGCACTAAGGCAAGGAAGTTCCAAAGATTCATGAAAAGGAAGAAGCAAAATTTTAAGAGAAAGCCATTTAAAGAAAAATTAAGCAAGGATAGAGAGAAGGAGAAAGATAAGAAACTTTTCATATGCTTTGAATGCAAGAAGCCCGATCACTTCAAAATAGACTGCCCTCTTCTTAAGAAATCAAGTAAGAAGGTCAAGAAGAAGGCAATGATGGCACAATGGAGCGATAGTGAGGACTCTAGCTTCGATGAAGAAGCATAAGAAGTTATCAATCTTTGCTTGATGGCTCATCAAGAGGAGATAAATATTGAAACTTTCTTAGATTTTGCTTTTGATGAGTTATAAGAGGTATTTATGAATCTTTTAACTAAATTTAATAAAATAAGATTCACAAACAAGGAACTAAAGAAGCAAAATTGTAGTTTAAGTCATGAAAAAGAAAATATTTCTAAAAAACTTAATTCATTAGATTGTGAAAATCAAAAATTAAATGATGAGCTCAAGAAAATTAAACAATTTGTAGAGAAATTTACTTATAGCCCTAAAAAATTGCATATGTTATTAAATGAATAAAGAGCTATATTCAATAAGGCTAGATTAGGATTTAAACTATTAAAGAAGCAAAAATTTTTGAGAAATCTATTTGTTAAAGCTTCATCAACTCCTATTTCAAATATTTCATGTCATTATTGTAGTAAAATTGGTCATAAAGCCTATGCATGTGATTTCCAAGAATTAAATAGAAAAATAATTAAAATGGTTTGGGTTCCAAATAAAATCAAGAGCACTAACCCTAAAGGACCCAAGAAGACTTGGATACCTAAATTCTCTACTTGATTTTTTTATGTAGGAGTGTCTTACAGTTCGAAAAAAGAAAATATTTTGATATCTTGATAGTGGCTATTCAAGGCACATGACGTATGATAAATCTCAATTTGTCACTTTTGAACCTAAAGATGGAGGAGTGGTTATATTTGGAGATGATGGAAAAGGGCGTATCATTGGTATTGGTAATATTCATATCACTCCTTCCACTTCTATTTAAAATATTTTATTAGTTGATGGATTGAAACATAACTTAGTATTAGCCAATTTTGTGATAAAGGATTTGAAGTAACTTTTAAGTCTCTAGCATGCATAGTATCTAGTTCCAATGACAATGGCTTCATGTTCATTAGGCATAGACATGACAATATCTACATGATGGATCTGGATGATCTATACATGAAAAATGGTCAATGTCTTGTAGCAATGGAAGCAAATGTTAGTGAGACTAGTTGGTTGTGGCATCATAGATTAGGTCATGCTAGCATGCATTTACTTTCAAAACTCATTAATAAAAATCTTGTCAAAGGCCTACCAAAATTAAATTTTGAAAAGGATCGAATTTGTGGTGCTTGTCAATTAAGAAAACAAACTAAAAATTCTTTTAAACCTAAAAGTATGGTTTCAACATCTAGACCTCTAAAATTACTTCACATGGATTTATTTGGACCTACTAGGACTACAAGTTTAGGAGGCAAGAAATATGGATTTGTGATTATAGATAATTTTTTGAGATTTACTTGGATAATATTTTTAGCACAAAAAGATGAAGTATTTAAAACTTTTACAAAATTTTATCAAAAAGTTTTAAATAAAAAAAACACATCCATTGTAGGTGTTTATAGCGATCATGGTACTGAATTTAAAAATTAATATTTTAAGAACTTTTGTAATAAAAAAAATTGATCATAATTTTTTTGCACCTAAGATACCTCAATAAAATGGGGTGGTAGAAAGAAAAAATTGCACATTACAAGAAATGGCATGTATAATATTATGTGAAGGTGATTTATCTAGATATTTTTGGATGGAAGCCATTAATACCATATGCTATATTTTAAATCATGTATTAATTAGATCTATTTTAAAGAAAACACCATATAAATTTTGGAAAGAAAAGAAACCAAATATAAACTATTTTTATATTTTTGATTGTAGATGCTTCATACTAAACAATGAAAAAAAAATTTAAAAAAATTTGATGTCAAGTCAGATGAGGATATCTTCTTAGGATACTTCACATCAAGTAAGGTATATAAAGTCTTGAAAAAGATAACTTTTATTGTTGAAGAATCTATTCATATAGTATTTGATGAATCTAATGACAAAACTTCTAGAAAAGAAGATATTTTAGATGAGGATGTAGAAATTTTCAACAAAAAGATGGATAGCCTCATGTTGAAAGATGATTTTCTACAAAACAATGAAGAAAATTTAAGAAAGAAGGATGAAGAAAAAAAAAGGAAGAACCCACTCCAAACCAAAGAGAAGAGCTACCAAAAGAGTGGAGGTATGCGCATGGACACCCTAAAGATCTAATTATCGATGATCCATTACAAGGGATAAGAACTCAATTTTTTCTTAGAAATATTAATAATTACTTAGCTTTTGTATCACAAATCCAGCCTAAAACCATACAAGAAGCTAAAAATGATCCTTATTGGATAAATGCTATGTAAGAAGAATTAAACGAATTTGAAAGAAATAAGGTATGGATACTAGTTGATAGACCTAATAACTGTCCTATAATTGGAATAAAATGGGTGTATAGGAATAAACTAGATGAGCATGGTACCATTGTTAAAAATAAAGCTAGACTAGTCACTAAATGATATAATCAAAAATAAGATATTGATTTTGATGAAACTTTTACTCCAGTAGCTAGATTAAAGGCAATTAGGCTACTACATGCATTTGCATGCTTCATAAATTTTAAATTATATTAAATAGATATTAAAAATATATTTTTAAATAAATATATAGCAAAAAAAGTATATGTTGAACAACCATCTGATTTTGAAAATCATGCATTTTCAAATCATGTCTTCAAATTACATAAGGCTTTGTATGGATTAAAACAAGCTCCATGTGTATGGTATAAAAGATTGAGTAAATTTTTGTTAGATAATAAATTTACTAGAGATAATATTGATAAAATATTATTCTTAAAAAGAAAAGATAATAACTTGTTAGTGGTACAAATCTATGTAGATGATATTATCTTTGGTGCTACTAATAAATCTTTTTTGTCAAGAGTTTGTCAAGTTTATATAGGATGAGTTCGAGATGAGCATGATAGAATAGCTAAATTTTTTTCTCGAACTCCCAATCAAACAAAATAAAGAGGGGATCTCCATCAACCAAATAAAGTACATAAAGAAAATGCTTAGAAAGTTTGGGATGGAGACTTTAAGATCCATTGGCATACCCATGAGCCCCTCATGTAAGCTTGACAAAGATGAAAAGGGTAAGAAGGTAGATGCTAAACTGTATAGAGATATGATAGAATCATTATTTTATTTTACCACAACTAGACCAAATATTATATTCAGTGTATGCATATGTGCTAGATATCAAATAGATCCTAGAGAATCTCATTTATCAGTAGTTAAAAGAATTTTTAGATACTTGTCTGGCATACTTAATGTAGATTTATGGTATGATAGATTATCGCCATTTGAATTAATTAGATATTCGAATGCTGATTTTGCTGGATGCAAATTAGATAGAAAAAGTACAAGTGGCACCTATCAATTTTTAGAAATTAATTTGATCTCATAATTTAGCAAAAAATAAAACTCGATAGTACTATCTACGATCGAGTATATTACTGTAGGGAGTTGTGCTCAAATCTTATGGATCAAACAATAACTTGAAGATTTTGGCATCAAACTTAATAAGATTTCAATAAGATGTGAAAACATCGATGTAATTAATTTAACTAAAAGTCTAATTCAACACTCAAGATATAAACACATTGAAATAAGACAACATTTTATAAGAGACTATGTACAAAATAATGATGTGATGCTTAAATTTATTTGTACTGATAAACAACTTGCTGATATATTCACCAAATCTCTTAGTGAAGAGAAATTTAGCATCATTTGAAAAGATTAGGGATTTGCTACCAATCAAAATAAATTTTATTCTCTAAATCCCAAAACAAGTTGAATCAAATCTAAAATAATCAATTCTGTGTGCATAATCATTGATTGATGTCATTAGAAATCCCCTAATACTTTTTATGTGCTGAATTTTTTCTAAAACTGTAAAAAGTTTCAGACTCATGCTTGAGTCGACTCAAAAATGAACTGGAGTCGACTCACACTTAAATCAACTCAAACAAAATCTTAAGTCGACTTAATTGTCGGGGACACAAGTCTTTAAACAGACCTGTGACTCTTCACATCACAACAAAACCATTTGAAAACCTGATGCCCTTTCTCTAAAACCCCTCTCTATAGTTCTCTTCACAATCCCAGCCCTTTATCTCCCAATCAATCCTTGATACTTGGTAGATTTGAGAGAAATGGTGTGGACAAGGCACATGGGGCAGAGACCTCTCTCGAGTCAGAGCGCGGAACAGCAGGAGCGAAGGAAGAAGGCTCAGCTAGATTCCTCATCTCAAGCGATCGAATCGCCCGAACCCACTATTCCACTAGATATTTTTGAGCCGAATCAGTTTGAGGAACAAGGTACAGAGTCTTCCCCTCCTCCACATCCCTCTCCATCTGAGAGAACACGAACTAGGGCCATTGCCTCTCCATCTAAGAGAATGGCAACAAGGGCCATTGCAATGGGGAGGAGAGTAGATTTTACATTCTTTAAGAAATATCATTTCTCAATTGGTCTGTGGCTTGACAAAATGGGGTGGAAGAATTTTGCTGCTTAAATATCCCTACGTACCCTAAGTTGATCTAGGAATTTTATGCAAATCTGAGGAGAGGAGTAGCTAAGGTAACCACTACTGTGAAGGGGGTTCAATTAGATGTTTCTGAGGAAAGCCTAGCGAGAGTCTTTGGTTTGCCCCTAGAAGAAGCTATCCTCGAGAGAGTGTCTGACAAAAAGGAAGCATTGAGGATTATTATTGATAGAAAAGATAGATATAAAAGCTTCCACACTTTCTGTAGAGATGTGAGTGCTACATCACATTATTGGAGGGATCTTTATTCTGAAATTAGGGAGGCATGACTTTGTATTGGAGGAGTTGTGTGTCATGTATCATATTATTCAGAAGATATCTCTGAACCTTCCTAGACTAATGATGTATGAAATTAGAGAGGCAGCAGCCAAGAATAAGGTTTGTCTATCCTATGGGATGGTGTTGATCAAAGTATTTGAGATAGTAGGAATTTCATTAGAAAATAAAGGATTTAAGAATTTGTCTCATTTTGATGTTTATGATGAAAAGGCACTAACTCGTATGCACTTTCATGTTGAGATTGGGAGATGGGTGAGAAATGAGTCAAGTCAAGAGAGAAGGGAGCCCAGGGTAGAGGAGACAGGAGAGCCATCTACACCCATTGCCCTTAGAGCTCCATCTGATTATCCTTCATTGTCTAGAGCTACACCTGATCTCCCTTCACCAGCCACACCACGAGCTAGATCCCCTACTACCTTCGGACCTCAGCCAATAGTTACTGACTCTGCCACACTGGAGAGGCTGGCTGATCTCATCTTGACTAGACTCAATGCCCAGATAACAGGATTACCTAAGAAGATCAAGAGCATTCAGGCTGAGATGAGACGTATGGCATAGGCTCACTACCTTGGAGCAGTGAGGGTTGAAGATAGAGGCACCAGCTAGTGTTTCTGATGTGGCACGAGAGATTGCATGACTCAGGGGGAGTTTTGAGTCCAAGAGCACTGAGATATTTACTATCATTAGAGGATTTAAACCGACTGGCACTGAGGTGCTTGGGGCTATTAGCGGACTTGGATGTCCCAGCAGTAGGGCATTATGTCTGTACTTATAGCCATGGGTAGTCTGATTGAAAAACTTAAGAGACTTGCTCCATGTGCAGTACTAACTGCTGTAGCAGCAAATATAGCTGCTAGAGCTTTCATAGCTCATTCTATTCCTACTTTCATAGCTCATTCTATTCTTGGCACGAGATGCTTCCTCCTGCATAATTTTCATCATGAGGGTTTGAAGGTTGAAAGGGATTTCTCGAACAATGTGATGCAAAATAATAACATCCCTCTCGATGATAAAATCAAATCAGCCAACCCTCAAAAGAAAAATCTTGACAGTCATATAATGTAGGAGTCTCATCTCCATAGATGGTCACTTTGCCAAAATCTCCTCAAACTCTACAACATCCCCTCTATTCAACACAACACGCAAGGCACTGCACTTGTTTTCCAATTGATCCAAACTACTAATGGGTGCTCTGAGGAGGTATTTAAGTCAGTCTACATTGACTGTAATTTTAACTTTCTTTATCTTAGACTCATGTTATTGAATTCAACTTGAGCATTTTTCATAGAATTCTCGAACTAAGTTGGGATAAGTGGATAAGCCCAAAGTTCACAAGCAGTCACAACCTAGGATTTTAAGTTTCCTTCCTATCTCCAACCTTCTTTTTCTAAAATGTGAAAGTCTACTTTTCTCCGGACAATCACTGACCTTGATAAGAGTGGAATTGTGTTGACCCAATGATTGATTTTGATAATTATAAAATATTAAAAAATTATGGTACTAATCATATTTTTTAAGAATAGATGTAGGATTTCTTAAATGTTTATGATGAAGAAATCATCATAGAAAGAAATTCTCTCAAAACACCAAGCCAAAGCACATAAAAAAATAAGTTCTCACAAGTTTGGATGACTCATCATGAAGAAAATAGAATTGAAAGAAGCAAATATCATTTGAAAGCATTAGAGCCAAGAAATTCAAGTTTAAGAGGCCAAAATATGAAAAAAAAATAAAGTTAGAAGGATTTAGTTGACTCTGATAGGTTTCGAGTCAACTTCAATATCTGATATCTGGCACCACTTGTTGTAGTAGAAAGAAAGAAGAAATAAAAAAGACACACAATCAAATATATGGATCAACCTAAGGCTTACCTCTACGAGGTATGCAAGCTTCACTTATAAGAAAGAAACAAATACAAGAGAAGATCACATATTCTCAACTCTCATGTACCAACCTTCTTTCTCAACCTAGAAGCACTCACCAATACAATGCTCTCAAAGATAACCCATAGAGACCCTCTCATAGACCTACCATACCTAGGTGCTCGACGTCACTGGATACTTCCTATGATGCTCTCAGCTGCTACATCATGTCTCAGCCTCTGCCCCTATAAGCCACTTCTCTGGCCATTCCAGGACACTCCTGACTACTATTGATGCCCCTAGCACTCTCACAACCTCTCTCTGACCCTCCTTGAGATGCACACGGTATCTCTGACATGCCCTTGATCTCTCTGAGATGCATTGAGATCCTTAGTCTCCCTGAGATGCACACGATCTCCTTGAGATGCACTATTGCATGCTCTCGATCTCCCTTGGATGCACACAGTCTCCTTCAATCTCCCTGAGACACCCTTGGTCTCCCTAAGACCCTCTACTGCAAGCTCTCGATCTCCCTGAGATGCACACGATCTCATTGAGACCCTCTAAGACACTCTTAATCTCTTTGAGAACTCTTGGTCTCCCTAAGACCTGTTACTGCATGCTCTCAGTCTCCCCGAGACACCCTCAGTCTCCCTGAGACCCTCTGCTATGCACTCTGATCTCCTAGGCCATCAGGCCTGCTTTATAGAGCCAAAACAACTCAAAATCATAATCACAGTCCTGATGGAACTCCAAAAAGTTCCTGACCATCTAATCACTTTTGCATGCTTTTCTAGCCGTCCGATCGCACTACAGCCCACCTGATCATGCCCGCTTATGACCACCACCATCGATCATGCCCTGTGATCACTGTCGTAGGTGGTCAAGAATAAAAACCAATTTAAACTATATAGATTGGGTGAGTCAGGATCGTTTCCACAGAGATTTAGGGCAATTATCTTTTTTTTAAGAAGAAATAAAAGAAAATTGATTGTAGAAGGATTAAAAAGAAATAGAATAGCAAGAATTAAATTAAAAGTATAAATTAATTTGAGAAAAAAAATAAGTCAGAGAAATAACTCAGAAATTCTGAATCCACTATGCAAATTAGATTTTTTTTTATGTTGTAATATTAATTCTTATGATTAAGGTATTAGTATAGCTTATCTCTAAGGGGCACGGACTGTATCAGTAAATCACAGCTCATCCTATCAGAATATAAATTATCTAAATTTAATTACAAGATACAAAATTTAATCTAACATACCACGATCTATCTCTCTTAAGCACGGACCGTATCTAGGGATCACAGCACATCAGTAGAGGGTATAGAACATGTAGGCTAGATCAATATCTCAGAAAAATAAAAAGATATAAAATAAAAGTATGATTTTATTGCATAAAAATTAAATATATAAAAAAAATAAAAATTTATTTACATGCTTCATCGTATTTCTGGATTGAAGAGATTTAGCCACGTATCAAGATCTCTAGCTCTATATTCTTCCAATTTTTGATCCCTAAAGCTTCTTGATTTTTTTTTTATTTTTTTTTTCCTCTAATTTTTTCTCTTCCCTACACTTATTTCTGGACTTCCTATTTATAAATAAATTTTTCACCTTTTTTTAGTCACAAAAGGAGTCCTAAAATCCTTAGAAATCGTATTATATCCGTATAAATAATTTCTGACCATCGGATCATCAATGGACTACCTAGATCTGACCAAAAAATACTGTTTAAGTTCTTCTTACAGTTAGAGACATTCTTAGCCATCTGCTTGCACCCCAGATGAATTTTTGGCCGTTGATCAATGCCTGTTATTTCCTTAACATAGTCAAGATGAATACCAACCGTTAGATCGAGCTTCAGATGGGATTTCGGCCATCCGATCGTGCCCAAAAATCCTATTCAAAGTCAGGAACAATGTCAGCTATCGGATCTGGTGCTGGATTGATATGAGCCATCAGATCATGCAGATTTCTTCTACCTTGCCCGTGAGCCGCATCGTGGACCGCAAACTTATTCCGATGGATCGCGCCATTGCTTCTGTGGACCGAGCGATCGGTCCACCGTGCATCGAAGGTTATAAATTTTAATTTTTTAGGATATTTTGCTTGATTTTTTGCTCCAATTTTTGTCTGAAAAATAAAAAAAAATATGCATTAAATTTTTCAATAATTTTTCATCATTGTGATACTTAAAATTGCTCAATTAAATCAACATCTAGTTTTTATAAATATATTCTAATTTTATATTTTTTTAAAATTATTTATTTTTATAAAAAAATTAATTTATTCATAAAATTAGATTTTTAAGAAGATGTTAGTATAATAAATTATCAAAAATATCTTCAATAAATATAAAAATATACCACTTATCACACCTTCCAACTTGAACTTTGTTCATCCTCGAGTAAAAAAAAAATTAAAATTAAGTACTTTTTAACTTAAAATTTTGAATTTCATCAACTAATTTTCAAAAGGACCATTGATATTCAGTAGAGTGTGAGTGAGGTATGTCATTAGAGTATTAATACTAATCAATATGGGAGTTAAACTAAGAACACTAAATTTTTTCTGAATTTTTCTAAATTATTCCTACCTTTATCTCTAAATCATTAACCTACATATGGACAAGTATATTATTACTTTCATCCTTTATTTATTATTTTTTTTTTAACATTGTACTGCTATTGAATGTCTTAACCCCTTAAGCTTTCTGTTTGATCCATGTAGCAAGTTTTCAGCCAATGACTCTCAAACTAGATGGCTTTAGGGTACTAGGTATAAAATATTCTTCGGACCTACTTGCTCGAATCAAATAGGCTACAAATTAAAACTAGCTTTACAACAAAACTTTTTTTCCCTTCATACCTTTTGATGTGAAACTCAATGCTTGCTTAGGCAAAGAGGCCCGATTACTCAGCATGAAGTACTTGAAATTTTTTTTTAATTTTTCATATGAAAAGATGTATAGTTACCCTACATAAGTCCATAGGAAGAAAACTCTTCTTTGATGCTGGTAAAAAAAATTAGAAATATTCAAAGAAAACTATTTAAGTTCTAAACTTAACTCTTTATTGAATTTTATTAATACTTGATCCCTCGATATCTCACAAACTCTCTGGTCTGTAGAATAATTTTCTTTTAAAACTGCTTGGTTTAACTCAATTTTTAATTGTAATCAAGTACTTAAATGCTAAATACTTAACTTACTTGAGGACTTTAGAAATTCAAAACTTTTTATTATTCTCTCCCTCCCAACTTAATCGATATTATCCTCAATGGAGTAGAAAAAATGAAGGGTGCATAAAAAGAAAAAGAAAAAAGAGAGATGTCACCTGATTCAAAAGTCTTTTCAAAATTGGTTCTCACCCCAACTTAACCAATTTTATCTTCAAATCTCTACAAAAGATACGAAGCAAGCTTTGATTAATCTAAACAAAATACAAAAGAAAGCAAAAGCAAAAGCTGGAACTGGATTGCCTCCCAAAAAGTGCTAAGTTTATCGTCTTCATCCAGATCATATTTATTGATAGGTGCTTCCACATAGAGTAGTCTTTTATTTCTAAAAAAAATAAAGATCAGTTAAAATAAAATAAAAAAAATTTAGATTGCCTCTCAAAAAGTACTAAGTTTATCGTCTTCAGCCAGACCAAATTATTGACAGGTGCTCCCACATAGAGCGATCCTTTATTCTTAAAAAAAATAAAGATTAATTAAAATAAAAAAAAAAATAGATTGTCTCTCAAAAAGCACTAAATTTAACATCTTCAGCCAAATACTAAAAGAGTGCCTATCCTATTCCTATCCGAATCTTAACATGGGTCTGTAATTCTCTACATGATTCAGGCTCTTCCTTAAGGTATTTTCTACTTGGGACCATTATGTGACTCATTCTCCTGATAACTAACAAGTCTTCCTCTATAATTAGATCTAGGTATAACTTAAGTACTAGTCGGGGTTTTAAGAGACCTAGATCTATATACTCGATGTGCTGAGGGAGTATTTTTGGATCTCCTATTGTTGCCTCTTCCTTTTTAAGCAGAGATTCAACCAGTGTCATGAGGGGTTCAATAATTAATTTTGGATTTAGCTGAGTATAATGGTCACTAGATATGGATACCTCATTATTATTATTAACTTCGGGTATCTCCTCCAGTTTCTCAGACCTGAATGTTCTCAACTGATTGAACTGATCTTTAAGTTCTAGACTATTCTGAGCTCTAGGGTCATCCTCTAGTTGGCTTGATAATCTACCCTCTTCTAGTTTACTAACCACTATAGTTGATTGGCCCAATTGTTTAAATAACTGGTCAGTGGTTTGTATGAAATTATTGAGAGTATTTTTAATGTCTGAGATTGATTGTGCTAAGACATCTAGACTCTTTTCTAATGTGTTGACTCCTTCCTCAGGATCTAAATCTGATTGATCATTCCATATTTGGTTGGGCCTTAGATAGGGTTGATAAAAGTTATGGGCTCCTAATGTTGCATCTTGTGACCATATAAAATTAGGATGACTTTCCGACCTGAATTATAGATTGATGCATAAGGTTCATTTATGTAGCTTTCATTGAATGCACTCTCTTGTATGAACTCAGTTTGGATTGGGTTCATCAAATAAGGACACTCCTCTACAATATGATCTGGTGCATCGCATCCAATGCACATGGGTGCTAGCACTTGGTTAAATTGGATATGTCTTTTGAATTCTAAGGCTTCAATTCTATTGGTCAAAGTTGTAATTCTAGTATCTTCAAACTTCTTTGAAAAAATATGTGCATCTTTAATTTCAGTGAATGTAAGATTCATGTTAATCGTTTGAGGGTCAATTATAAAATTGTTAGCCGAGGATCTAATTCTAGACGGTTGGACAGAGATAATCGGATAACACAGGTCCAGCAGGATTCTAAATTATCTATTGGAATCCATTTCTTTCTTAGTGACCTTATAGGATTGTAAGCTTTAGATTGTGTCTCGCAATCGTCATTTTGTCCTAGTAAAAAAAAATTTAAAACTTTTTTTATTTTTTTATTTTAATATATGAGAGAAAAAGAGAAGAGTTCTAGAGATGAGAGTCCTAAGGGGTCCTAGACCGATAGATGAGAGAGTTTTAGTTGGATTTAATATTCGTAGGTTAGTAATCAAGTTATGCAATCAATCCTAGCTAAAGATAATCCTAGATCTAGATAGCTCCTAATTGCCAAGATTATCTTTGAGCACTCCAGGTAAAAAATTAGTCACTCAACTGGCCAAGTAAGTGTAAGGTTGGTGGGGGTCCCCCGGTTGCTTTCTTTAGATACCAACTGAGTTAGCCAGGTAAACGAATGAAACTAATTAAATAACCACCTTCCTTCAGGACATAGTTCTGGAATCACTTTTCTAGACATCAGTCAAACTGACTAACCCTAACCTGATCCAACTCTTAGGATTCCTTGTCCTATTGAGCTCAAGAGTTCTTAAGGGCCAACGTCTAATTAATTTTAGGTTAAGGTTTAGGTCAATGCAATATGCAGGATGGTAGTTTGTGGGCCAAAAAAAGGTGATGAAATCTCCACCTTATCTTATTTAGGGTTTGTGCTCTTAAGATATTTTATGGACTTATGCAATGCAAGAAGAAAAGATGGCCAAATTTGGTAGTTAGTCAAGAGTAAATTGATTTATTTTACTTTTTAGGTTTTGTGATTAAGTAACTAATTTCCTAAGTAGATTATGAGGTGTTAATGTAGAGATTTTTTTTTTAGAAAAAAGTAAGTTTGACTAAAAAACCAAGTAAGTTAGAAAGCAAATAAAAAGAAACTAAGAATAAGACTAAAAAAAAAAATTTTTGATAAAAAAAGTAATCATGTGTAGATCCTCGGTAATGATGCTAAAATTTGATCACTATTGTAGGTAGTCAAGAATAAAAGCTAACTCAAACTATATAGATAAGGTAAGTCAGGATCGTTTCCACAGAGATTTAGGATGATTATCTTTTTTTTAAGAAAAAATAAAAGAGAATTAATTATAGAAAGATTAAAAAAAATAGAATAGTAAGAATTAAATTAAAAATATAAATTAATTTATAAAAAAATAAATTGAAGAAATAACTCAAAAATTCCAAATCCATCATGCAAATTAGATTTATTTTCTCTTTTTTTATGTTATAATATTAATTCTTGTGATTAAAGTATTAGTATAGCTTATCTCTAAGGGATACGAACTGTATCAGTAGATCACAGCTCATCCTATTAGAGTATAAACTATTTAAATTCAATTACAAGATATAAGATTTAATCTAATATATGACAATCTATCTTTTCTAAGCACGGACCATATCCAGGGATCACGGTACATCAATAGAGGGTATAGGATGTGTAGGTTAGATCAATACTTCAAAAAATAAAAAGATATGAAATAAAAATATAATTTTATTATATAAAAATTGAATACATAAAAAATAAAAATTTATTTATAAGCTTCATCGTATTCTTGGATTGAAGAGATTTAGCCACGCATCAAGATCTCTAGCTCCATATTCTCTCAATTTTTGATCCCTAAAGTTTTTTTATTTTTTTCTTTATTTTTTCTTATTTTTTCTTTGATTTTTTCTCTTCTCTACACTTACTCCCAGACTCCTTATTTATAGGTAAATTTTTCATCTTTTTCTGATCAAAAAAAGAGTCCTAAAATCTTTAGAAATCATATTATATCCGTATAAATAATTTCTAACTGTCGGATCATTAATGGACTATCCAGATCTAATCAAAAAACATTGTTTAAGTCCTTCTTATGGTTAGAGACATTCTCAGCTATCCGATCGCACCCCAAATGAATTTTCGATCATTGATCAATGCCTTTTATTTTCTTAACATAGTCAGGATGAATACCAGCCGTTGGATCGTGCTTCAGATGGGATTTCGACCGTCTGATCATGCCTAGAAATCCTATTCAAAGTTAGAAATGATGTCAGCCATCAGATCTGGTGCGAAATTGATATAAGCCATCAGATCATGTAGATTTCTTCCACCTCGCTCGTGAGCCACATCATGGACCACGAACCTGTTTCGGTGGACCGCACCATTGCTTCTGTGGACCAAGCGACCAATCCACCATGCATCGAAGGTTATAAATTTTATTTTTTTAGAATATTTTTCTCGATTTTTGACTCTAATTTTTGTCTAAAAAATAAAAAAAAATATGCATTAAATTTTTTAATAATTTTTCATCATTTTGGTGCTTAAAATTGCTCAATTAAATAACATCTATTTTTTATAAATATGTTCTAATTTTATTTATTTTAAAATTATTTATTTTTATAAAAAAAATTAATTTATTTATGAAATTAGATTTTTAAGAAGATATTAGCACAATAAATTATCAAAAATACTTTCAATAAATATAAAAATATACCACTTATCACCCTGCGAGCTTCCTGAGCCATTGGATCACACAGAAACTCTCATCGCTGTGATATTTGCCATTTAGACTGGTGCAGTCCATAGAGGTTGCATGGACCACAACATCCCATAAGATCCATGGTAGACCGCACCAAATCTCCCCGCCCACGTGCAAGGCATGTGCTGAAGGAAAAATGGATAGTTCAGAGCATGTATTGTTAAGATTTTATAGTGAAAAATAAAAGATTAAATATTTTAATCTTTTAAACATGCCTTAGATTAGATCTAAACTATCAATTAAAGATTAATAATATAAAAAATTTATATATAAAATTTGATATAAAATAAAAAATTATATCGATCACATCGATGCTCTGAATCTGATCTAACCTTTAGATCACATCGGTTGAGTTCCAAACTCATCATCTTTTCATGGATCGATGATCTCCATTATTGGTAGGTATGGTATGAAGTTTTCACTGATGTCGAGTAGCCACACAGATCGTCCGACCTCTACAGATCATCCATTTGAAGTCCTGATCGGATCTTCTTTCGTGGAAGTGCTAGCTCGCATCGAAGGCTCTAGATGGCTGATCCAAGCTCCTTTCTTCGAATCTCCTGGACTCCTCTAGATCAAAAGATGAAGCTTTACAAAGAGGTGGTGATGTGGGAGATGGAACAAGACTCACTCTTATATTTTTCTTCTCACAAAATCTAAAGTTGAAACCTTAGACCCTACACCTCACGCCCGAGAGAAAGAACACTTCCTCTATTTCTCACACATGAAAGCCCAACCCACCCTCAACTTTTCACACCCCAACTATCAAATTTCTCATGCCAAAAATCACTTCTAATCTTATACAAAACTGATCCCTTCTTAAGGGTGGCGTCCTATGGAAGATAAGGATAAGGAACAGGTAGTTTTAGTTCAATTTCAAATATTGGTTGATCTTTATTACCAATTCAAATTAAATTTGAATTAAATTTTGAATTAAACTTTATCCTCATCTTATAAACTCAAAGAAAGGTCGACCAACATCAGAATGGTGTAAAAAATCTTATGCAAAAATACTTTATGTATAGAGAAAGGTGATGGCATGAAGAGAAGAGTCCAACTCAATTTGGACTCTAGATTTTCATTCAAATTTAAATAAATTAATTTTTAATTTAAAAAAAATTAGATATGGATATATAAAAGCTTCTAGGTATAAAAAAAAATTACATAAAAAAGAAATTTCACATGAAGAATAAGAGGGCGCAGAGAAAGGAGACACAAGGGATATGAATTCGAGTTATTTTCTCATTCAATTAGATTCTTAACCCAATCAAATTAGGTTAGACCTAATTAGACCACTAAACTTAATCTAATTAGGTAGAAAATAGTTTTAATTAAATTCTAACTAAATTAAAAATTAATCAAGCTCAAATTCTGATCTAATCAGAAATCAAATACCCTTAGCGATTAGGTCATCTCATAACCTAATCGGATCAAACCAAATTAAATCCAATTCAATTAGATTTGATCCAAATCTTAATAC
This sequence comes from Elaeis guineensis, assembly GCF_000442705.2. NCBI lineage: Eukaryota > Viridiplantae > Streptophyta > Magnoliopsida > Arecales > Arecaceae > Elaeis > Elaeis guineensis. Next base: position 12,423,098 of record NW_027332424.1, read on the forward strand.
TCAATCAAATTAAGCTAATTAGCAATTTAATTACTAATCAATCTTCCTACAATTCACCAATAATTAGTGAATTGATTTATTTCAACTTTTGCACAGGGTTAATCATCAATCGAATTGACTGTTTTACTCTAGAATGATTCTTAATCGTTGATCAGCCATATGATTAGTCAGAAACTTCTTTTGAGTATGACCCCATAGATTCAAATCTAAGCTAGTAGTATAAAAATATTTTTTTTATACCAATCAAAGTGATCATCTAGCAATGATACTCGATGTCCAGATAGGTCGAAAGATTGCAAAGCATCATTCAAGAACCTATTGGCATATGGTTACCATATAATTCATCCCTTTGACCCAAATGCTCAAGATGACCTAGGATTTAACTGTTAACCCTGATAAGGTTATCCATATTATATTTTAATTTTCAAAATCCATCACATAGATTATCTCGATCGAGATTTTAATTAATTGAAACACACTGATACATTAACTCCTACTTATTCAAAGGGGTCAATTCTATCTTGACTCACACACTGACTTCTCAAGTACTTGACTGTGCTTAAAAATCTTTCATCACTGAATTAAAAATTCAGATAATCTAATACTAAAGCATAGTGAGTTGCTTGCAAGTCATCATGATGATCTCAGATCGAAGGGACACTTATACCCATATCCTTTACGAGCTACTCTTGACAATAGAGTGCTCAGCAGTTGTCACGTTTAGTGAGATATACTCCTACATCTCACTTGCATGCCATGCCCATATCTTTACACTCTTTGGTTAAGAAAACAACTAATGTATATGGCACAAAATGATCTATACTTGATATAGCTATCATCCTAATAATAGTATATCATTTGATCGTGAACTTAAGGTTTAAGGACTAAACGATATATCTTCCTATATCGAATCAAATAGTCCTAAGGACTTCATCACATAACAGGAGTTCAAAATAAAATATACACAGTGATGAGAAAACTAAATAATATTTATTAATTTAATAATTTATATATAATTATAATAATAAGCACAACCTTCAACAGACTGATGATTGGCTTTGGGACATAATTTTTAACAACTCCCACTTAGAATAAAACCAATCGATACAGTCTCGTATACCCATTATTGATTTATAATCTTCAAACTCCTTGACATCAAGGGTTTTAGTAAATGGATCGGTCAGATTCTTCTTTTCATCGATCTTTTAAAGCTCGACATCACCTCAATCTACGATCTTCCAGACCAGATGGTAACGATGCAGAATGTGCTTGGTCCGCTGATATGACTTCGATTCCTTCGCTTGAGCAATGGCGCCAGTGCTATCACAGTACAATAAGATAGGGCCATCAAAGGAGGATGCCACTTCGAGCTCGTTGATGAATTTTCATAACCATACAGCTTTCTTCACAACATCAGATGCCACGATATATTCCACCTCGCAAGTAGAGTTGGCCACAATGTACTGCTTGAAACTCTTCCAGCAGATTGCTCCACCATTCAGGATATAAATATATCCTGACACACTTTTACTGTCGTCATGATCTGACTAAAAACTGAAGTCTATAAGTCCTATAAGTTTTAAGTCAGATTCTCTATAGATAAGCCACTGATCCTTAGTATTTCTCAAATACTTAAGGATGGTCTTTACGACCTTCCAATGATTTTCATCTAGATCAGGCTGGTATCTGCTCACTACCCCTAGTAAGTATGCCATCTCCGATCGCGTACATATCATAGCATAAATAATAGATCCCACTATCGAAGTGTATAAAATTCTACTCATACGCTCTCTCTCTTGAGGAGTTGTCGGATAATCACTCTTCGAGAGAAAAATTCTTTGGCCTATCGAAAGATAGCCTTTCTTGAAATTCTCCATGCTGAATATTTTCAGCATAGTATCAATGTATGTCGATTGAGATAATCCAAGCAATCTTTTAGATCTATCTCTATAGATCTTTATCCCAAAGATGAAGGATGCTTCTCCTAAGTCCTTCATGGAGAACTGTGATGACAACCAAACTTTTATTCTCTGTAATGTAAAATGTCATTTTTAATTAAAAGAATATCATTTACATATAAAATAAGAAATACTATCATAGAGTTATTAATCCACTTGTATATGCAGGGTTCCTCTCTATTCTTAATGAAGTCATACGTTCTGATCACTTTATCAAAATGCATGTTCCAACTCCAAGATGCTTGCTTAAGTCCATAAATAGAACTCTGAAGCTTGCACACCTTAGACTCATTTGTGGATATGAAACCTTCAAGTTGTATCATATACACCTCTTCTTCCAGCTTCCCATTTAAGAAGGCTGTTTTCACATCTATTTACCAGATTCATAGTCCAGATGTGTTGCTATCGTAAGCATGATCTGAATGGACTTGAGCATTGCCACAGGAGAAAATATCTCGTCATAGTCAATACTATAATGCTGATGGTAACTCTTGACAACCAGACAGGCTTTATAGGTCTTCACCTTCCCGTCTGCATCCCTCTTCCTTTTGAAGATCTACTTACACTCTATGGATTTGACCCCTTCAGGCGAGTCAACCAATGTCCATATATTGTTGACCTTCATAGACTCCATTTCGGATTTCATAGTTTCCAGCCACTTATCGAAATCAGACCTCTACATCGCATCCATATAGGTGATCGGATCCTCATTGTTCTCATCGAGTTAAATCGGATCACCATCTCGGACCAAGAAATCGTAGTATCTATCGGGTTGATATGGTACTCTATCGAATCTTCTTAAAGATGCTTCCACAATAGATTCTGAATTTGATCTAATTAAGTCTAACTCTATGGATTTACTAGATTGTGTCGGTTCTTCTACCGATAGAACTTCATTAAGTTCAATCTTTGAGACATTAGTTCCTTCTCCAAAGAACTCCTTTTCTAGAAAGACTGTCTGATTGCTGATAAACACCTTCTATTCATTAGCAAGGTAGAAGTAATACCCCTTGATCTCTTTTGGGTATCCTATAAATAGGCACTTGTCAGATCTAGGTCCAAGCTTGTCAGTTTTCAAATGTTTGACATAGACAGACATCCCCAAACCCTAAGGTATGAGAGTACTGACTTACGTCCTGTCCATATCTCATGTGGTGTTTTACTTACAAACTTACTTGAAACTTTATTTAAAATATAACAAGCCGACTCGAGTGCATATCCCCCAAAAAAGATTGACAGACTTACAAAGCCCATCATAGATCGAACCATGTCTAACAGGATTCGATTCTTACTTTTTGACATACCATTATGCTGTGATGTTCCAGGAGTGGTCTACTGAGAGAGAATCCTATTCTTTTTTAAGTATATCAAAAATTCATCGGAGAGATATTCTCCTCTTCGATCGGACTGAAGAATTTTAATATTCTTTTTAGTTTGTTTTCTACTTCATTACGGAATCGTTTGAATATTTGAAATGATTCTGACTTATATGTCATTAAGTAGATGTGCCCATACCTAGATAGATCATCTGTAAATATAATAAAATAATAATTTTCATCTCTAATACTGGTGTTCATCAGTCTACATACATCAGTATGTATCAGACCTAAAACTTCATTGGCTTGCTCACCTTTTTCAGTAAAAGATGACTTGATCATTTTTTTCAAGAAGGCAGGACTCACAAGTTGGAAGTAATTCATAATTACTGACTTCAAGGATTCTCTCTTGTGTCAATATATTTATTCTATTTTTGTTAACATGACCTAACCTACAGTGCCAAAGGTAGATATCAGAGATGTCACTAGTTCTAGGGTGTTGGCTGGATGTGTACATTACACTAATAGATTGTGATAGTATGTAAATACCATTGTTCAGCTGTCCATTCATCACATTAACACCATTCATAATGATATTAAAATTATTTTTTTTATTAAAATTTCATAACTGTATATGGCCAAGAGGCCTACAGAAATAATGTTCAATAAAAAGGAAGGACAAAAGTGACATTCACTAAGAATAATTATATTAGACTCGAATATAAGCTCAATAGTTTCTAATGCTAGAACTGAAACTGGTCTTTCATCTCCAACATTAAGAAACTTTTCGCCTTCTTCAAATCTCCTACTGACCTGTAGACCCTACAATGAATTACAAATATTAAAAGAGCTTTCGATATCTAATACCCAGGTAGTAGAATCATAAATTGAGAAATTATAAAGTGTTATCATATAACTATCTTATCCAGTAACAACTTGCTTCTTTCTTGGCCTGTTCGGATCTAGGGAGGCAATGTAATGAGGATAATTTCTCTTTTAGTGCCCCTACTTCTTACAGTAGAAGCATTCCACCTGACTCTGATCAGACTTGGGTTTCTTGGTCTGACTAGACTTGGGTGCCCCAGCACTATGCACCATTTTCTTATTCTTCTGATTCTTTTTTTCTTTCTTAAAGAGTCGATATCTAGAAGAAGACCCTCCCATAATATTCACCGACTCCTTATAGAGCTGGTGATCCTTCTCAAAATTCTGCAGCAACTCTAGCAAACTGTGATAATTGACTGCAGGCTTTGTCATTCAAAAATGAGTAAGAAAAGGGAGGTAGAACTTGGGTAAAGAGTTCAGAATGACATCTTTCTCCAACTGTTCATGCAAAAGAAAGTCAAGCTTGCTTAAGCGCTCAATCATCTCGATCATGTATAGTACATGATCGATGACTGACGCTCCTTCCCTCATTCGAGCGTTAAAGATGGCACAACTAATCTTGTGCCTCTCAACATCATCAGGTGTGTCAAAGGACTCGTTCAATATTTATAACATATCCTGTGGCTGAGCATTCTCGAAACGATGATTGAACTCATCATTCATTACCGTCAGTATAATATAACAAACCATAGTTCGATCGTTGAGTCACTTCTGATAAGTATCTCTGACCGTACTATGTGTGTTCGAAGCTGGCTCCTCGGATATCGGATCTATCAACACATACAAGATCCGTTCATGCTCCAGGACTATTTTGAGCTTTCGATACTAACTATCAAAATTTGATCCCATCAATTTATTACTATCTAATAGTAATCGGAGTGATAAGGTGGTGGCCATAACTATAAAAGAAAAATCAAAACCTAATTAGTATATGAATTGATTAAGCCTAAAGACATAAATTTTAGTCTAAAGGTTCTCCCATTATTTTATTCGAATTGATAGCCTCTACCTCCAATTCGAAGAGTTACACTAATTCTTTAGTGGATACTAGAATCCACATGGACTGCACATGGGCTCGAGTGTGGCTCGATCAATCTCTGTGCACCCATAGATATGTTCTTAATCAATTATTTCACCAAATAATTTCTAACATTCAATTTTGCCCCAGACACCTCTTCAGCAGGCATGTGGTGCCTTCATTGAAAGTTCTGGTTAGGTCCAACCATTAATATGCCAGAATTTAGTGCATCTAATAAATGAGTGATCAGGCCCGAGTGTGGCTCAACCAACCTAACCATCATCAGAAAGATACAACTAAATCAACATATTATGAATGATAATTCTGATAGCCAGATAAGCACCAAGCGTGTAGCACCTCCAATGATCATCTAAACTGTTAGACTCATTATCACCCAACTTAATGGGAGCCTATGATCTAGTTATCACTATAACTATTTCACTTTTAGGGATCTAACAATTTTAGAAGATTTAATTAGTTGAATTAAGAGATGAGAAAAGACTTGATCATTTAATCATAATCCTCCTACTAACTTCACCAAGTCAGATTAAAGAAGATTAGGCATAAGCTGGTCCAACCAACCAATCATAAATCCTCTCACTACTTTATCAAGTCATGAAGAGGACTCAAGACAGGTTGAACTAGGGGCACTTAAATCAGTCATACTGATTTCCTAATTAGCATGGGTCCACCCCAATCATTAAGTGATCTAATCAAAATATGATTCACCATGTTGGTCAGGTAAATGAGATCAGTGAGAGAAATATGCCATTAACTCGATATAGATTCAATCTACGCAAATAGCTCCCAATTAATGACCACCGATCAAAGCTGCCATACTTATCTTAGACACCAACTGGTTAGTCATTTTCAATTTGATCAACTTATAGACTTGGGTTCGACCACAGAGCTATGATCAAAGTCTATATTAGTCTAATTAAAGATATGGACTTGATCAACTACAACTATTGAAATTGATCAAGAGAAAAAATTGTTCCAATCAGAATTAACTTTTAATTACATTTGATCAATTACTAACATGATCCATTATCAATGATTTCTAATCTTAGGTCTAATCCAGTTAAATGGATTTGACTCGAGCTAACCCATTAACCCATGAATTATGAAATTAATGCCTTAGATCTTTGATTCTTAAATCCAGATTACTTAATTCTCAATTAAGTTTTGGGCCGACATGAATTTGGATTCGGTGTTTGAAAATAGTTTTCAATTTTATAAAATATTTTTACAATCAATCATCTAATGATCAAAATATTAATTTTAGATCTAATATATATTATTTTAGATCTAAAATAAAATTTTATTTTTTTTTCATTATTCATCATCATGAAAAAGACCGTACAGTATCCCTACACGCCATAGGAGATCCCATCGAATGGATAAATAAGATTGAAAAATCTTGATTTCTCCTATGATCGATGGCTATGAGGATCTAACCAATTAGATTACTATACTACTTAAATTCTACATTAATTATTTAGATCTAATCTAAATAATTAAATTTAGATTTTATAAAGATTAGCATAAACTAGGACAATCTTTACACTATAAGAGGTAAATTTTACAGCAGGACAATCTTATATCAGTTTGTACGATCAGATCTATAATTAATTTCAGATCTAAATATTATATATCAGATCTAATCTAAATTAAAATTATAAATCTAAATGCATGTAATATCAGATTATATGCAGAAAATTCATGTCATAAGAAATCGGGCTCTGATACCAACTAAAGAAAAAATAGATAGTTCAAAGCATGTATTTTTAAAATTTTACAGTAAAAAATAAAAGATTAAATATTTTGATCTTCTAAACATACCTTGGATCAGATCTAAACTATCAATTAAGGATCAATGATATAAAAAATTTATATATAAAATTTGATATAAAATAGAAAACTGCATCGATCACATAGATGCCATGAATTTGATCTAACCTTTAGATTACATCGGTTGAGTTAAGAACTCATCACCTTTTTGCATATCAATAATCTTCACTATTGGTAGGCATGGTATTTTTATTTTCTACTCATGCAGGTCCATACTCTTACTTTTCTATCAATTCTAATTCCGATCTTTCCCCCCAATCTAATATTATAGTGCTGGTATGGACAGAAGCCCTGATCAGATCTTCCTTCGTGAGAGTGCTAGCTCACGTCGAAGGTTCTAAGTGACTGATCCAAGCTCTTTTCTTTAGATCTTTCAAATTCTATCAAAAGATAAAGTTTTATAAGGAGGTGGTGGTGTGGGAGATTGAACAAGACTCACTCTTGTATTTTTCTTCTTATAAAATCTAGAGTTGAAACCCTAGACCCTACACCTCACGCTCGAAAAAAAGAACACTTCCTCTGTTTCTCACACACGAAAGCCCAACCCACTCTCAACTTTTCATGCCCCAACTATCAAATTTCTCATGTCAAAAATCACTTCTAATCTCGCACAAAATTGATCTCTTCTTAAGGGTGGCGTCCCATAAAAGATAAGGATAAGGAAGAGGTAGTTTCAGTTCAATTTCAAATATTGGTTGATCCTTATTACCAATTCAAATCAAATTTGAATTAAATTTTGAACCAAATTTTATTCTCATCTTATGAACTTAGAGAGAGATAGACCAACATCAAAATGATATAAAAATCTCATACAAAAATACTTTATGTGTGGAGAAAGATGATGGCGTGAAGAGAAGAGTCTAACTCAATTTGGACTTTAGATTTTCATTCAAATTCAAATCCATTTGAACTTAAATTTAAACTAACTAATTTTTAATTAAAAAAAAAATTAGATATGGATATAAAAAAGCTTCTAGGTATAAAAAAATTCACATAAAAAAAAATTCTCGCATGAAGAATAAGAGGGCGCAGAGAAAGGAGGCGTAAGGGATTTGAATTCGAATTGTTTTCTCATCCAATTAGATTCTTAAACTAACTAAATTAGGTTAAATCTAGTTAGATCACTAAATCTAATTTAATTAGATAATAAATAATTTTAATTAAATTTTAATCAAATCAAAAATTAATCGAGCTTAAATCCTGATCTAATCAGGAATTGAACACCCTTAGTAATTAGGTCATCTCATAGCCTAATCGAATCAAACTAAATTAAATTCAATTCAATTAGATTTGATCCAAACCTTAATACTTAATTAAATTAAGCTAATTAGTAATCTAATTATTAATCAATCCTTCTATAATTCATAAACAATTAGTGAATTGATTTATTTCAACTTTTGCATAAGATTAATCATCACTCGAATTGACTGTTTTATCCTAAAATGATTCTTAATCATTGATCAGCCATATGATCAGTCAGAAACTTTTTTTGAGTGTGACTCCATAGATTCGAACCTAAGTCGATAGTATAAGAACAATCTTTTTATACCAATCAAAGTGACCATCTAGCAATAGCACCCGACGTCGGGATAGGTCGAAAGATTGTAAAGCATCATTCAAGAACCTATTGGCATATGGTTACTATATAATTCATCTCTTTGACCTAAATGCTCAAGATGACCTAGGGTTTAACTATCAATCCTGACATGATCATCCATATTGTATTTCAATTTTTAAAATCCATCACATGGATTATCCCGATCAAAATTTTAGTTAATTGAAACACACTGATACATTAACTCCTACTTATTTGGAGAGATCAATTCTATCTTGACTCACACACACACTTCTCAAGTACTTAATTATGCTTAGAAATCTTTCATCACTAAATTAGAAATTCAGATAGTCTGGCATCAAAGCATAGTGAGTTGCTTGCAAGTCACCTTAGTGATCCTAGGTCGAAGGGACACTTATACCCATATCCTTTGCGAGCAACTCTTGACAGTAGAGTTCTCAGTAGTTGATCATGTTCAGTGAGATGTACTCCTACATCTCACTTGCATGTCATGCCAGCATCTCCACACTCCTTGGTTAAGAGAACAACCAACGTACATGACACACAACGACCCATACTTGATATAGCTATCATCCTAATAATAGTATATCATTTGGTCGTGAACTTAAGATTTAAGGACTAAATGATATATCCTCCTATATTGAGTCAAATAGTCCTAAAGACTTCATCACCTAACAGGAGTTCAAAATAAAATGTACATAGTGATGAGAAAATCAAATAATATTTATTAATTCAATAATTTATATACAATTACAATAATAAGCACAACCATCAACAGACTGATAACTGATTTTGGGACATAATTTCCAACATGTGCTTGGACCACGCACCCGCTTGGGTCTAGGCCATGCGCCCACGCTAGCCCACACATGCTTGTGCACCCACATTGGGCCAGCATGCTCTTGGGTCGTGCGTCCCACAGGCCTACGTGCGCTTGTGGGCCTCGCATTGTTGTGGCTTGCATGTGCTGCATCTTCAAGCCTATTTTCAGGCTCCTCAAATTATGCACTACATGCTGGGCTACTTTGCATCTGGATTTTTCTCTTGTAGGTCAAATTTGAGATATCAAATTTCAACAATCTCCATCTCGACTCGACATTCAGCATCCATCTAACTCTGAGAGCTTCTATATGATCTTGTCTTCATGTCTTGAGACAAATGTCTACTACTCATAGATGGACAAATATGGGAGTCGAACTAGATCGCTCGATCTCATCTCTGTCATGTGCTATGACTCACCTGACCTGAAACCTACTCGAGGTAGCCTCCTGGCAATGTCGTTTATCATCCTCTTGAGTCTCTCATCTCATGTTTGATCCATCTCCACCTGGAGCTCCACCTTGCACTAGACTCCCACTGGCATCCTCAATGATAGATGACTTTTTCTTGCATAAGAGAGCATCATCAACCCTTTGCGGTTGATCTCCACCTTGATTATACCTATTTTCTCCATCTTCTTCAATCTTAATCAATACCACCACAACCTAAACAACCTAGTGCACTCCGATACCAACCTAGCTCCGATACCAATCATGCACTCCGATACCAACCTAGCTTTGTGATTGCTTGTCGTGAGCAACCAAAGATAAAAATTAACTCCAATTCAACTATTGGATAGAATAGTGTGAGTCAAGTATCGAGTCCATGATGATCAGAAGGCTAAGTTGGTTCAACATAAAACAAAAATTAACAAAAATAGAAAAATTTTTATGGGAAGTTGTATCTTGGAAGATATCGATGATTAAAGAATTAATCAGTTAAGAAATTAAAATAAAGTAAGATATATGATAATGAAAGTTTCAGGATTTTGATTTCATCTTTAATTACAATCTTGATAATTTTTTTTGAAGCAATCTGAATAATTAATTAAGATGTTCTATGATTAAATTTGATCATAACTTATCTTACTTGAGTACGAATCGTATCTCCCGATCATGACCCATCTTCCTAAGTAGCTTATTTTGCTTGAGCAGGATCGTATCTCTTGATCACGATTCATCCCTATGAATGCATAAGCTATTTAAAGATTAACTACAAAAACATGAAGCATAATAACTTGAAAGCAAACATAATATTTATTGATCAAAGAGAAAAAGCTTACAAGTTTTTTTAATTGCATCAAAGATAAATAAAAATATATTCAAGATAAAATACAAGATTAAAATTTAAAAACTTATTCTACTCTTTCAAAAACTTGAACTTCTAGCCATGCATGATGTCGATTCCACTCACCTTTGCTCCCTTCATCCTCCTTCTCGCTACAACATTAGAGTACAAGGTTGGGTTTAATGGATGATTGAATGCCTTTAGGTAGAGGTGTTGAGACTTACTTATAGGTGCCAGAAGGTAGGAAGTTTATTTGGTTAGGCAATATGGGACTAATGATTTAAGGATGGGTAGTTAAGGTTTCTTAAAGATGGATGGTTGGGATTTATTGTAGAGATCAAAGGATGGTGGAGAGAAAGGAAGAGAGATGGAGGTGCATGAAATTGTGGCATCCCAAAATACTAGCCATCTCCCTATTTTCGTGCATCCTAGGCATCCATGTGGATGCCAAAAAATTGTGCATGAACCGCCTTCAGCTGCATGTGGATCGCATGAAGATCGGGCCAAAATCACCTGTGAATCGGCACTCCTTTTTCCCTCTGAACCCCACACGTGAAAATGCTTGTGAGCCGCACATTTTCCAAAGCCACATCCCACACTCGCTCGCTCTATGAGCCCTCTTCACGCCTGCATGAAGCATGCACATGCCCGAACCCACGTTGCACCATGCGCTATTTTCTCCATGCACCATGCGTAGACTGCACAATTGTTTTCTCCAAGCGCTGCGTGCCTGTCCACAACGACCGCGAATGCGAGCCATGTGTGGATCGAGTGGGCTGGCTTGCTTTATTGGCTTGGTTTATGGGTCGTGTGCCTCTGTTCCAATGGGCCTTGTGCTCATTTTTTTTTGGCTCAAAACTTGTCAATGGAGGAGGCTTAACTTAGACTTCATCACTGCAAATGTTGGGGCCTTATTGGTTGGTTTGTAAATAATTCCTCATGATTAATAGTTTCTAAAAAAAAGTATAAGAAGTATCAAATATTAAATAATAGAGATTAAATAATAAAAAATTTAATACTTTTTACATCATATTAATGTGCTGATCACACCTCCCAACTTGAATTTTGCTCATCCTCGAGCAAAGAAAGGATTTAGAGCTAAGTACCATTTAGCTTAGAGTTTTCATCAGATAATTTTGAAAAGGATCATTGATGTTCAGTAGAATGTGAGTATGCCATTAGGATATTTGTACTAATCAATGTGAAAGTTAAATCAAGAATACTAAATCTTTTTTGAACTTTTTTCTAAATTATCCTGATCTTTATTTCTAAATCGTCTAACTTTCATATGGGCACATATAGTATTACTTTTGTCCTTCATTTATTGATTTTTTTTTGTATTCTATAACGTTGTACTGCTATTGAGTGTCTTAAATTCTTAAGCTTTCTATCTATCCATATATTGAGTTTTCAGTCAATGACTTCCGAACTAGATGGCTTTAGGATACTAGGTATACAATATCCCTCAGACTTACTAGCTTAAATCAAACAGGCTACGAGTTAAGACTAGCCTTACAATAAAGCTTTTTTATCTTTCACACCTTTTGATATGAAACTCAATACTTGCTTAGGTAAAGAAGCCCAGTTACTCAGCGTGAAGTTCTTGAAAATTCTTTTTTATTTTATAAAATAGTTTATTTTATGAAAAAATATATAGTTATCCTACACAAGCTCATAGAAAGTAAACTCTTCTTTAATGTTGGTAGAAAAAATTAAAATATTGAAAAAAAATAATTTTTATTATAAACTTAACTATTTATTAGATTTTCTTAATACTTGATCCTTCAATATCTCATAAACTTTTTAGGCTGTGCATTAATTTTAAAAAAAAAATACTTGATTCAACTTAATTCTTGAGCGCAATTGGATGCCTAAATACTAAATATTAACTTATTCAAAAAAATTTTAATTTTAATTTTTTTATTATTCTATTATTCTTTTCTCCAAACTTAATCCATATTGTCCTTAATGGAGAAAAAAATAAAGGGTACAAAAAGGGATAGAAAAGAATACACCTGACTCAATGCGTTCTTAGTCCAACATGGGTCTTGAAGCTTTGGTTCTCCCTCCAACCTAGCTGCCTATCCTAAAAAGAAAGTAAGCAAATTAAAAAGATAAATTAAGTGCAAAAATTGGATTGCCTCCTAGGAGCGCTAAGTTTAAAGTCTTCAGCTAGACTTTTATTAAAACTACTCCTAAGAAATTGGGTTGCCTCCTAACAAATGTTAAGTTTAACATCTTCAATCGGATGCTATAAGAGAGTTCCACTTATAACTAACTTGAGAATGTCCCTCAAGATTTTGAAAGGATATGGCCAATCAAGAGGCCTTATCATCATGGCAGTAAAACATCCATGGAATGCTCTACGACGATTAGTCCAGACCAAAATAGTATTTTTGGCAAGCATGTTACACCAAAATCTAGAAAATATTAAAATCAAGAAGGAATGATATTTGCTCGGCCAAGATTGAGGGTGGTGGTTTAGAAATTACTTCAACTATAGTTTGATCTATCCCAATCCCTATCTCGGATATGATATGTCTCAGCATAATCCCTTCCTGATCTAAAGTCAAATATTTTTTTCAAATTAACATTAAATCTATCTCCATACATCGTGCTGCAAATAGATTTTGAAAGTAGTCCTCAAAAGTAGTGCCGAATATAGAAAAATCAGTCTTAAAAATCTTAAAATCGTTATCCCTTATATCAGTAATATCCCATCCGATAACTTCTTTATGTGATTTTAGAACACCTACAAGTTGGGCTTTCTAGTTTAGTTCTAGTAGAATATCAGTAGGTGCATTAGGAAGTGGCTTCAGTTTTAGAGCAATTGGTGATTCTAACAAGAAAGCTATTTGAGAGGCTAAATGGTGGCTCATATTTTTCGATCCAAAGTGAGGTGATTTTGAGGTAGGGCATATCTGCTAGGTCATTTACTTCTGTGATATACTTGTCTACATCACAATCATCCACCACAAAATGAGCCAGACAGGGATTTAATGAGTCTTGAGGGAGAATTGTGGGTGTAGTTTTCTCTATTATATTATTCATTTATGGTCTTTGAGAAGTCTCAATTAATTTCATCATTTCATCAATTTATCCACCCTTCTCGTTAAAAGAAATGGGTGATTCTATAGCACTTGGGAATAGGACCATAAGTAGGTAGGGTGATAATGGAATTGGTTTGTCCCACCATTTTGATTCTTTCCTATATATTTCTGTCTTAATTGAATTATCTATGTTGGTCTTTTTGGTTATGTAAGGCTGTTCTATGATCATTTCATTACCATGAGTCATAATCGATTATTCAAAAAAAGTTATAGGGATATTAAAATTTATAGCCAGGTATTGTCCCTTAGGATCACTCTCGGACTAACTAGGCAACTTTCTTTCTTCCTTCCTATTGAATGCGATTGCTAGCTACCTAGTTTGGATCTTTAATTCGGAGCAAAAAATTTGATGGCTAAGTTCTAGCCTATCTAATGCTTGCTGAAATCTCTCTTCAAAAGCTGAGTTATAGTTAGTTGGAGAAGGTATTGTGGGTAGGACATATCACAATAAGATGCATCCATGAATGTAGGTCCTTGTGTTATCAGGATAACCACTGGTTGTGGTTTCTATGAAAAATTTGGTTAAGCTCTCCAGTCTAAATTATAGACATTAAAGTCTGGGTGATCTAATTTATGGGACAGCTCATCCACTTTATTGTAGAGATCCATATTTCCAGCATGGATCTAATTTATCAGATGGTTTTGATTGTTCTGATATGCAATCAAGAGGTCTAGAATAGAACAATCCTCTTCTGATTATTATTTTTTTTTGAAGAATGAGAAGAAGGATGAGGAGAGAGAATTTCAAAGATAAGAGCCTAAAGGATCAAAGAATATATTATTTTTTTGTTAATGTTAGTCGCAAACATGTTGTACACAAAAGCAAATTCTAACTAGGGTTTAGCCTAGACCTAAATAGCTCCTAACTATCCAAAGTCACCTTCAGGAACTCCAAGTTCAAAATCAACCAACCAAATTGATCAGATAAGTATAAAATTGGTGGGAGGCTCTCCATACTTTCACAACGGACCTAATTAAGTAACCACCATTCTTCAAGACTGAGTTTCTGAACCATTTTTTTAGACATCAATTAGTTAGTCAAAGTCAAATCCGATCAACCTTCCAGTTCTCTTGTCCTATTGAACTCAAAGTCTTTAGGACTGACGTCTAATTGATTTTAAAAATTAGGATTAGGATTATGCAAGATGAAAGAAAGTGATTTGTAGGCTAAGAGTGATGACATCCCCACCTTATCTTGTTAATAGGTTTATGCTCTTAAGATTGATTATGAGAATACAACACAACAAATAAGATGTCCAAATAAAAAATTTTGTTTTTTATTTCTAATGTCCCTAGATGTGTTATGAGAAAATAAAAATATTTTTTTATTATGTTGAAACAATTGTACTAGTGATCCCGACAATGGCACCAAATTTGATCACTTATCGCGAGCAGCCAAAGATAAAAATTAATTTTGATTCAACTATTGGGTAGAATAACATGAGTCAGGTGTTGAGTCCATGGAGATCAGAAGGCTAAGTTGGTTCAACACAAAATAAAAATTAAGAAAAGTAGGAAAGTTTTTATGGAAAGTTGTATCTTGAAAGATATCGATGATTAAAGAATTAATCAGTTAAGAAATAAAATTAGAGTAAGATGTATGATAATGAAAGTTTCAAAATTTTGATTCCATCTTTAATTATAATCTTGGTATTTTATTTTGAAGTAATCTCAATAATTAATTAAGATGCTCTATGATTAGGTTTCATCATAACTTATCTCATCCAATCATGAATCGTATCTCTCGATCACGATCCATCTCTCTAAAGTATAAGTTATTCAAACTTGAATCATAAAAAATTTTAAAATAAAATAGAATAAGAGATCTATGAGTGAATCTTTAAGATAGCTTATTTCACTTGTACAAGGACCGTGTTGCCCAGCTATGCAACCCAAGAGGGGGGGTGAATTGGGTTTCTAAAAATTTTAAGCCCAACAGATAACTTATGAAGAACAAAACAATGGCTTTAAATCAATATTAATTAACTAAAGCAGTATTGCAAGGATATAATAAAGAAATAAGATAAAGCGATAAAGCACACCACCAACACAAGGATTTATAGTGGTTCGGTGCTAACCTTGCACCTACGTCCACTCCCCAAGATCCCACTTGGGAATTTTAATCCACTATCCTTTGTATTCAACCCGAATACAAAACGTCGGAAACTCCGACACTAGCTATCCCAAGCTAGAATACAAGACGTCGGAAACTCCGACCCTAGCTATCCCAAGCTAGAACACTTGTTTTCCGGGTACAAGCAAACCCAAAATACTCCGATTTCAGGTTCGGATCAACCTTTCCTTGTTTTGGAAATCCTCCAAAAACAAGAGCAAAAACTCACAAAGAGTAAGAATATTTAGAGCACAGATGAATACAATAACAGCTCCTTAAATGAGCAAATATAACAATAAAAGCTTTACTCAAATGAAGAACCCCTTTTTCAGATTTTCTCAAGATGAATGAACGGTTGAACGCTTGAGAAGAGGTTGATTGTTGATTGAAGATCTCTTGAAAGCTTTGAACGATCTCTAGATCAAGGTTGAAAACAATCGACTTGAAAGATTCTCTCTTTGAATGCTCTTGCTTTTCTTTTTCACAAACTCTCTTGAATATTGTGGATCCTCTCTCTTCTTCTTGAATATTTCGTTGATCTCAGATTTAGGATCCTCTCTTCTCTTTTGATCTCACGTTTGATCTCACGATTTCCACACTTTTTCTTTGCACTTTGATCTGCTATTTAATCTGCAATTTCCTTTCACCATTTTAAGCATTTTATGGCATTAGTAGCAAGAGAAAACAATTTAGGCAGATAAAGAGCCGTTAGAGGATTTTTAGGAAGCATAAATGGCAATTAAAACGGGCAAAAAAATAGCCGTTGCTGACATTTCCCGTCGCAGGGGTCGACTCATGAGTCGACTCATGCATCAGGAGTCGACTCATGAGTCGACTTCTGTTGCAAAGACTAGAAACTTGGATTTCTGGATTTTTTGGCCCAAATCAGCAGAGGTCGACTCATGAGTCGACTCATGCCTTGTGGGTCGACTCATGAGTCGACTCACAGGTCGTGCCAAGCCAAAAATCCAGCGTGCCATGGGAATTTTTTGCGTGCCATTCAGCTCATAGTGCCATGAGTTGACTCATGAGTCGACTCATGCACTTCAAACCTTCATAACTTCAAAAATATAAGTCCAAACACAATGAAATTTTCACCAATAGATTTCAAATCATTTGTTCTACCAAATGGTACTATCAAATTAGGATTTTAGTGAAATTACGATTTTGCCCTTGAAGAGCATAAGGACTTTTTCAATTGTTTGTATCCCTTCAATCTGCTTTGTAATCATCAAAATCAATCTAGGAGCAACAATCTTTCCCTTTTTGATGATGACAAAACATATGAACAAAAATATTTATGTTAATGCATTAATTTCAAAAGAATCCATTATGGGTGTATATGCTTGAAAAGAGTATGATTCTTTTGGCATGTAATATAAATGCAAAAATAGTTTGTCCATTTTCTTAAAGATTTGAAAAGGGTATTAGATCATTTTGAGTTCAAGATATTTCAGAGCAAGAGAAGATAAATAACTTTTTTTTTATGTATCAGAGCAAAAATAATTTTTACAATGATATCAGAAAAGATTTTATAATGTATCAGAGCAAGAAAATTTTTAATGTATCAGAGAAAATTTCATACAGTATCAGAGCAAATGTTATAATATATTAGAGAAACCTTCACGCTGTATCGGATCAAATGTTATCATGTATCAGATCAAGTTGAAAGAAATTGTAGGATGTATCAGAGTAAAACAAATTTCTTATTGATGTCTCAAGGTGAGTAAAATTTCAAAAGCAAGTTTGAATATCAGAGCTTATATATAAAAAATACTTATTTGCATTGTACTCATGATTTTGCTTTTGATGGATTAAAGTCCTGTCTGATACCAAATTTTTCTGTCTGATACCAAATTTCGATACCAAAATTTCTCAAAGTTTTGTTTAATCTTTCAATCCTTGTTTTTGTCTAATTTCTCCAATATTTGTTTAATTTCTTCAATATTTGTTTAATTTCTTCAATATTTGTTTTAATTTAATTTCTCCTCCTTTTTCTCATAATTTAGGGTTTTTCTTTTTGTCTAATTTCAATTTTTGTTTAATTTTAATTTCTCCCCCTTTTTGACATCATCAAACATAGTTAACTCTTCCTTTTCTTTTTCTGAAAAATATTCTTTAATTTCCTCCTCTTTAGAGTTTTTCATAAATGTTTGCTCCCCCTTAATATAGCAATTATCAACAGCAAACAACAATAAGGAGAAGATAATATTTCAACAGATGTATCGGAGATTGAAATATATCCAAAATATAATCATTACAAAGAGGTAGAAATATAGGTAAAAGATGATTCCATTAATATCATAATTGTTTCAATACATAAAATTCAACCAGCTAAATATCAATACATGGCCCCAAGGTATAGATCCTAGAACAAGATACTAACTCCTAAGATCTAGATAAGTCAATGATCAGAGTCATCAGATATAGGGTGAGGAGATGATGGATCAGAAGTGCGTCCTCTACCCCGTCTGCCTCTGCCACGAGTAGGAGAACGAGATGAACTAGGTGGCTGAGAATGCTGAGATGCTAGGGCTGATACCATGAGTCTGATAGAATCAAGGACGTTCAGTGCTCTGGAAACAGATTGAAGTAGAGCAGTGAACTGGGTGGTAGCATGCTCACTCGATCCTCTGATCTCTTTCCTCAGTAGCTCAAATCCACCTTCTAATGCTCCTCTGAGCCTTCCAGCCTCTGCAGTGAGGTCTGTGACCTCAATAGTAGACTCCTGTGGCTGGGGATGGGCCAATGCAAGGACTTGCCCCTGCAAGTCAAGAACTCTGCCAGTAAGTCTCCAGACGGTATCCTCAAGCTGCTGTATCCTGACGGACTGATCTGAAATCATCTGAAATATAGTGGAGATGTGGGGAGTAATGGTCTGATCAGAAGAAGTAGCTCCAGGTGCAAAAGAAGTACTACTCCACTGGCTAGACAACAAAGAAGCCACACGCTGAGATATATGCTCGATCTGATCATCAGCCAGTCTGAACTCTGATGGAGGTGCTCTGCTCTCTGGCTGATACACTGGTGTGGGCATCCTAGTAAACTCAGAAGGGCCAGCCTCAGTATCATGAATGAACTGGGTATCTGGTGAAGCTGCCCTGAAATCATGTACAGGAGAAGATGGACCTTCTTCTTCTACTCTGCCTTCAGTTCTGTCTTCAGCTCTTTCCTCAGCTCTCTCCTCAGCTCTTTCTTCAGAGCCCTTGATCCAACCACCAATAGTCTTTGTAATTCCCATTCGGTGTAGGCTGTGTTGGTTGAAAGTGTCCACATGTGAGAGCTTGGTAGGTGTCTCCCCCTCACAGCTAACTCCAAACCTCCTAAAAACTCTAGTAAGGGCCATACCATAAGGCAAGTGTGCCTTGGATCTGTTCAAAGTTTCTCTCATGGCCTCTATCATAAGTGTAGGGAGGTTTAGGGGGGTCTGAGTGATGATATGAAACATGACACATACATCTCTGCCAGATAGTAAGTCATGTCTACCACTCCTAGGAAAGAATAGTTTTGTCACAATCTGATGCAGGACCCTCATCTCAATGGACAGTAGCTTTGCTTCCAATTTGTTTAAACTTCCTGAAAAATCTTCTCCTAAGATAATTCTGATCCCTTCTTCTTTAATTGGGAGTTCCATATATGAGTATCCTTCACTAGGCAACTGAAGTATCTCTCCCAATATCCTAGAATCCAAACAGATGTCAATCCCCTTTACAGTTGAAGTCACAGATCCGTTTCCATAATTTAGGTTCTGATAGAACTCTCTGACTAGATCAACAAAGGTGACTTCCTTAAGAGAGCAATAAAGTTCCCATCCTTGATTTTTGATCTTGGTAGCAAAAGTAAAGCCTTCTTTCTCAAAGAACCGAAAATCTATATTTTTCCCGGTTTCTACTTTTCTATCAGAAAGAAGATTTACACTGGGGCTTATGGAGGGTTGAGAGGGACCTTGAGCAGGTACTGAAACTGGATTGGGAACAGTGGAAGACTGAGCATGCCTTTTCTTTCGGACAATTTCCTCAGGCTCTCGGATTGATTTCCTTCTTTGGGGAAGTTTCATCTTTGGAGCCATATCCAATAAGGTAGCAGACAAGAAGACTTGAATTCAGTGGAGGAGGGATCACAAAAGAGTAAAAAAGAATTTTGGTGGAGAAAAGAAGTGGATTTTGAATGAACGGTGAAGTTCTAGGGCACGTTCCACCCGCGCCTAACACTGCGAGAAAGCACAGAAAAATCCTTTTCAAGGAGGCGATTTTTGGTGGAGAGGAGGAGGGAGAATTGCCTCAGAATTGATCCTTGGATTTGGAGCAAAAAGAGTTGGAGAGGACGGCTTTCGGAAGGAAGACGACGAGAAGATGAGTCGTCTCATAAACAAGGTTTCCCGTTTTAAAAACAATGAACCCGATGGAAGTTGGTGGGATTTACAAGTTTGCCATTGAGTCGACTCATGGGGGTCGACTCATGAAGTTCAGAAAATCAGGAAAAATGCAAATAAATTCCAGAAAAATTCAAAATTTTGGGAGAAAGAATTTTGCTCAATGATAAGTTTTTAGAGTGATAAAACTGAGCTTTTGGAACCAGGATAATTGTTGGAAATTGAGCTCTAAGAATATTTGATAATAATTAAGAGAAGTTTAGGCAAATGGATCTAGAATTCCTAGATTTCTCCTAATTTCACAGAATCTATCCTCACTAAGGGCCTTTGTAAAGATATCGGCTAATTGATTTTCAGTGCAAACATATTCAAGAATTATATTTTTATTTTGAACATGTTCTCTTATGAAATGATGTCTTATCTCAATATGTTTAGATCTTGAGTGTTGTATTGGATTTTTAGATAGATTTATAGCACTTGTATTATCACATTTTATTGGTGTTTCATTAAGTTTGATTCCAAAATCTTCGAGTTGTTGCTTAATCCACAAGATTTGAGCACAACAACTTCCGGCTGCAATGTATTCGGCCTCAGCCGTAGACAGTGCCACCGAATTTTGTTTCTTGCTAAACCATGAGATTAGGTTAACTCCAAGAAATTGGCAAGTTCCACTTGTGCTTTTTCTATCTAATTTACATCCAGCAAAATCAGCATCAGAATATCCTAACAAATTAATTTGTGAGTCCTTAGAGTACCATAACCCTATAGTTTGTGTACCATTTAAGTATCTAAGGATTCTTTTAACAGCATTCAAATGAGATTCCTTAGGATTAGATTGATATCTTGCACATAAGCAAACACTAAACATGATATCAGGCCTACTTGCAGTTAAATATAATAATGAGCCAATTATACCTCTATAGTATTTTAAGTCTACGCTTTTACCTTCATCATCCTTGTCAAGCTTACTTGAGGGACTCATTGGTGTGCCAATAGGTTTGCAGTTCTCCATTCCAAATCTTTTGAGTAGTTCCTTGGTGTACTTGCTTTGGGTGATGGAGATTCCCTCTTTTGATTGTTTGATTTGGAGTCCGAGAAAGAAAGTGAGTTCTCCCATCATGCTCATCTCGAACTCTCCCTGCATAAGCTTAGCAAAGTCTTGACAAAGGGATTCATTAGTAGACCCAAAAATTATGTCATCAACATAAATTAGCATATCATTTTGGTTTCTTCTAATAAATAGGGTTGTGTCTACATTGCCTCTTGAGAAACCATTATTTAGTAGAAATTTGCTTAGCCTTTCATACCATGCTCTAGGTGCTTGTTTTAGACCATATAAAGCTTTATTTAATCTAAAGACATGATTGGGAAAAGCATGATTTTCAAATCCAGGGGGTTGTTCTACATATACTTCTTCAGAAATATATCTATTTAAAAATGCACTTTTAACATCCATTTGAAATAGTTTGAATTTCATAAAGCAAGCATAAGCAAGTAGAAGTCTAATGGCTTCTAATCTAGCAACAGGTGCAAAGGTTTCATCAAAATCAATTCCTTCTTCTTGATTATATCCCTTAGCAACCAGTCTTGCTTTATTTCTAATTACATTTCCATGCTCATCTAATTTGTTTCTAAAGACCCATTTTGTGCCAATTATTGAATAATCTTTAGGTCTTTTCACTAAGGTCCAAACATTATTTCTTTCAAATTGACTGAGTTCTTCTTGCATAGCATTAATCCAGTTATGATCATTTTCAGCTTCTTCAAAAGTTTTAGGTTCAAGTTGAGATACAAAAGCACAATGATTAAGTACATCTCTAAGTGAAGAACGTGTTTTTACCCCATGCATAGGATCACCGATAATTAATTCCTTAGGGTGGTTGTGAACATACCTCCATTCCTTGGGTAAGTCATTTGTACCTTGAGGTTGTTCTTGAATTTCTTCACCTTTCTCATTTTGTTCATCTTCTTGATCCTTGTCTTCTGGAGTTGCTGAATCTTTTAGAGTGATCTCCTTCATACCTTCTATTAGTGGATCTGCATCATCAACACCCTCATTCTTCCTTGAAGGAAGATCGTTAGATTCATCAAAGACAACATGTATGGACTCCTCAACTACTAAGGTTCTTTTGTTGAACACTCTAAATGCTTTACTAGTGGAGGAGTAACCTAGAGGGATTGCTTCATCTGATTTTGCATCAAATTTACCAAGTTTTTCTTTGCCATTATTTAATACAAAACATCGGCAACCAAAAACATGAAAATAGGCAATATTTAGTTTTCTTCCTTTCCAAAGTTCATAGGGGGTTTTCTTTAAAAATTGTCTTATTAAAGCACGATTTAAAATGTAACATGCTGTGTTAATAGCTTCCGCCCAAAAATATTTTGGAAGGTTGCTTTCACAGAGCATGGTACGGGCCATTTCTTCTAAGGTTCTATTTTTCCTTTCAACTACCCCATTCTGTTGGGGTGTCCTAGGAGCAGAGAAGTTGTGGCCAATTCCATTTTCATCACAAAAATTTTCAAAGTCATGATTTTTAAATTCTGTTCCATGATCACTTCTAATATTTTGAATTGAAAACCCTTTTTCATTAGTGACTTTTCGATGAAATTTCGTGAAAATTTGAAAAGTTTCATTTTTGTGAGCTAAAAAGAAAATCCAAGTAAAACGAGAGTAATCATCAATTAATACAAATCCATATCGTTTTCCTCCTAGACTAGTGGTTTTAGTTGGTCCAAATAAATCCATATGTAAGAGCTCTAAAGGTCTAGAAGTTGAAATAGTATTTTTGGATTTAAATGATACTCTAGTTTGTTTACCTAATTGGCATGCATCACAAATTCTATCCTTTTCAAAATTCAATTTTGGCAAACCGAGAACTAAATCCTTTTTGATTAATTTTGAAAGAAAATGCATGCTGATATGTGCAAGTCTACGATGCCACAGCCAACTAGTCTCATTTATTTTAGCATTTAAGGAAACTAGGCATTGCATGTCTAATTTAGTTAAATCATTCAAGTCTACCATATAAACATTGCCATGCCTATGTCCTATAAATTTAATGCCATCGTTAATAGGACTCGTCACAATACATACAGATGATTCAAAACTTACTTTATACCCTTTATCACAGAATTGACTAATGCTAAGTAAGTTATGCTTTAAACCTTTAACAAGTAAAACATTCTCAATGTATTTGGAGGGAGTGATACCAATGTTACCTATCCCGATGATCTTTCCTTTGCCATTATCTCCAAAGGTGACCATCCCTCCATCCTTAGCATCAAGCGTGATGAATTGTGATTCATCACCAGTCATGTGTCTCGAGCATCCGCTATCAAGATACCATTTCCTGTTTCCTTCTTGGGATGCTAGACACACCTGCAAGCACAGATCAAGTTTCTGTCTTAGGTACCCAAGCTTTCTTGGGTCCTTTCAGGTTAGTCAGAATGGTTCCTTTTGGAACCCATATTTTCTTTGTGTTTGCATATTTGTTAATAAGACATATGTATGATTTATGTCCTATTCTTCCACATTTAAAACAAGTAATATTTGTAGGCTTTTTGCTTGAATAATTTGCATAAATATCCTTCAAAAATTTTTGTTTCTTCAGGGGTTTATAACCAAGTCCAACCTTATCATATATAGCTTTCTGATTATCAAGGATCATATTTAGCTTGTTTGAACTTAAGGTGAACTTATCTACTATAGATTTCAGCCTGTTAATTTCATCCTTAAAGTTTTGATTTTCTTGAATCAATGTGAATTTTTCAATTGAAAGAATTTCAGCTTGTTTCACTAAGGACTGATTTTCCAATTTCAGCTCTTTGTTTTTCTTCCCTAGTTTCTTTAATTCATCAATTGAATCATAGAATGCTTCATGCAATTCTTCAAAAGTAAATTCACTAGTGGATTCAGAAGTTACCTCATTTTCATGTGCCATCAGGCACAGATTGGCTTGTTCGGTTGAGGTTTCCTCGTCGGAGCTTGAGTCATCACTCGCACTCCAGGTCGCCATCATTGCCTTCTTTTTGAATTTCTTTGGACCTTTCTTCAATTGAGGACATTCGGATCTAAAATATCCTGGCTTCTTGCACTCGTAGCATATAGGGGTTTGATCTTTCTCCTTTTCTATGCTTTGATCCCCTTTTGTAAATTTCTTTCTCATCCCCTGTTTCCTTTTTCTTAGAAACTACTTGAATTTCCGGGTGATGAGAGCCATCTCCTCATCCTGATCTTCATCTTCAGAGTCATCTGTTTCATAATCAGGTGAAGTTGTGGATTTGAGGGCAATGGTTCTTTTCTTTTTGATTTCATCCTCTTGATGTTGCATCATGCTAAGTTCATGAGTCATCAAGGATCCAAGAAGCTCTTCTAGAGGTAGAGTGTTCAAGTCCTTTGCTTCTTGGATGGCAGTCACCTTGGCTTCCCAAGTTCTTGGCAGTGACCTGAGAATCTTCCTTACAAGTTCACTGTTAGTATAAGATTTGCCAAGAATCTTTAAACCATTGATTATATCAGTAAAACGAGTAAACATAGTAGTTATGGACTCATCATGCTCTATTTTGAACAATTCATATTTATGTACAAGCATGTTTATTTTAGACTCTTTTACTTGATTTGTTCCCTCATGGGTGACTTCTAACCTATTCCATATTTCTTTAGCAGATGCACAAGTAGAAATGCGATTAAATTCACTAGCATCTAGTGCACAATAAAGAACATTCATAGCTTTGGCATTTAATTGTGCCAATTTCTTGTCAACCTCATCCCATTCTTTCTCGGATTTGGTTGACTCCTCACCATCTATAATCTTGGTGGGTGTGTGAGGACCATTCACTATGATACTCCACATATCATAGTCGAGTGCTTGTATGAAAATCTTTATCCGAGCTTTCCAATAGGTGTAATTAGACCCATTGAAAAGTGGAGGTCGGTTTGTTGATTGCCCCTCAGCTAGAGAAGTTCCAACAAGGGTTGCCATAGATCTTTGGCTCTTTGATTGTTAGATCAAAGAAGGGCTAGAGCACTGGCTCTGATACCACTTGTTGCCCAGCTATGCAACCCAAGAGGGGGGGTGAATTGGGTTTCTAAAAATTTTAAGCCCAACAGATAACTTATGAAGAACAAAACAATGGCTTTAAATCAATATTAATTAACTAAAGCAGTATTGCAAGGATATAATAAAGAAATAAGATAAAGCGATAAAGCACACCACAAACACAAGGATTTATAGTGGTTCGGTGCTAACCTTGCACCTACGTCCACTCCCCAAGATCCCACTTGGGAATTTTAATCCACTATCCTTTGTATTCAACCTGAATACAAAACGTCGGAAACTCCGACACTAGCTATCCCAAGCTAGAATACAAGACGTCGGAAACTCCGACCCTAGCTATCCCAAGCTAGAACACTTGTTTCCCGGGTACAAGCAAACCCAAAACACTCCGATTTCAGGTTCGGATCAACCTTTCCTTGTTTTGGAAATCCTCCAAAAATAAGAGCAAAAACTCACAAAGAGTAAGAATATTTAGAGCACAGATGAATACAATAACAGCTCCTTAAATGAGCAAATATAACAATAAAAGCTTTACTCAAATGAAGAACCCCTTTTTCAGATTTTCTCAAGATGAATGAACGGTTGAACGCTTGAGAAGAGGTTGATTGTTGATTGAAGATCTCTTGAAAGCTTTGAACGATCTCTAGATCAAGGTTGAAAACAATCGACTTGAAAGATTCTCTCTTTGAATGCTCTTGCTTTTCTTTTTCACAAACTCTCTTGAATATTGTGGATCCTCTCTCTTCTTCTTGAATATTTCGTTGATCTCAGATTTAGGATCCTCTCTTCTCTTTTGATCTCACGTTTGATCTCACGATTTCCACACTTTTTCTTTGCACTTTGATCTGCTATTTAATCTGCAATTTCCTTTCACCATTTTAAGCATTTTATGGCATTAGTAGCAAGAGAAAACAATTTAGGCAGATAAAGAGCCGTTAGAGGATTTTTAGGAAGCATAAATGGCAATTAAAATGGGCAAAAAAATAACCGTTGCTGACATTTCCCATCGCAGGGGTCGACTCATGAGTCGACTCATGCATCAGGAGTCGACTCATGAGTCGACTTCTGTTGCAAAGACCAGAAACTTGGATTTCTGGATTTTTTGGCCCAAATCAGCAGAGGTCGACTCATGAGTCGACTCATGCCTTGTGGGTCGACTCATGAGTCGACTCACAGGTCGTGCCAAGCCAAAAATCCAGCGTGCCATGGAAATTTTTTGCGTGCCATTCAGCTCATAGTGCCATGAGTTGACTCATGAGTCGACTCATGCACTTCAAACCTTCATAACTTCAAAAATATAAGTCCAAACACAATGAAATTTTCACCAATAGATTTCAAATCATTTGTTCTACCAAATGGTACTATCAAATCAGGATTTTAGTGAAATTACGATTTTGCCCTTGAAGAGCATAAGGACTTTTTCAATTGTTTGTATCCCTTCAATCTGCTTTGTAATCATCAAAATCAATCTAGGAGCAACAGACCGTATCTCTCGATCACGATCTATCCCTACGAATGCATAAGCTATTTAAAGATTAGCTACAGAAACATGAAGCATAATAACTTGAAAATAAACATAATATTTATTGATCAAAGAGAAAAAGCTTATAAGTTTATCTAATTGCATCAAAGACAAATAAAAAATATTCAAAGCAAAATACAAGACTGAAATTAAAGACTTATTCTACTCTCCCAAAGACTTAAACTTCTAACAGTGCATGATGTCAATTTCGCTCGCCTTCACTCCCTTCATTCTCTATCTCACTACAACATTAGAGTACAGGTTTGGGTTTATTGGATGATTGAATGCCTTTAGGTAGAGGTGTTGAGACTTATTTATAGGTGCCATAAGGTAGGAAGTTTATTTGGTTAGGCAATGTGGGGCAAATGATTTAAGAATGGATGGCTAGGGTTTCTTAAGGATGGATGGTTGGAATTTATTGTGGAGATCAAAGGATGGTGGAGAGAAAGGAAGAGAGATGGAGGCACATGAAGAAGTTGTGGCATCCCAAAACACTACCCGTCTCCCTATTTTCATGCATCTCAGGCATCCGCATGAATGCCAAAAAGTTGTGCATAAACCGCCTTCGGTCGCATGTGGACCGCATGAAGACTGGGCCAAAATCACCTGTGAATCGACGCTCCTTTTTTTTTCTGAACCCCACACATGAAAATGCTTGTGAGATGCACATTCACCAAAGCCATGCCCCACACCCGCTCGCGCTATAAGCCCTCTTCACACCTGCATGAAGCGTGCACATGCTCGAAACCACACTGCACTGCACGCTGTTCTCTCCATGCACCATGCATAGACCGCACGGTTGTTTTGTCCATGCGTCATGCATAGACCATGCGGTTGTTTTCTCCATGTGTCACACGCCTATCTACATGGACTGTGACTGTGAGCCGTGTGTGGACCGAGTGGGATGGCTTGCTTTGTTGGCTTGGTTTATGGGCTGTGCGCCTCTATTCCAATGGGCCTTGTGCTCATTTTTTGTGGCTCAAAACTTGTCAATAAAGGAGGCTTGACTTGGACTTCATCACCGCAAATGTTAGGGGCCATGCTGGTTGGTTTGTGAATAATTCTTCATGATTAACAATTCTTGAAAAAGAGCTTAAGAAGTATCAAATACTAAATAATAGAGATTAAATAACAAAGATTTTAATACTTCTTATGCCATATTAATGCATTGATCACTCTAATACCAATCATGCACCCTGATACTAGCTGGCTCTTATACCAATTGTTGCACCCTAGTACCACCTAGCTCTGATATCAATAGTCGAAGATCTGGTACCACTTATTATAGTAAACATAAAAAAATAAAAGAGACACACAATTAAATACGTAGATCAGCTCAAGGCTTATCTCCATGGGACATGCAAGCTTCACTTATGAGAAAGAAACAAATATAAAAGAAGATCACACACTTTCAATTCTCATATACCAACCCTCTCTCTCAACTTAGAAGCACTCAACCATGCAATACTCTCAAAGATAAACTCAAGGAGATCCTCTCACAGACCTACCACAGCAGCATCCTCAACATCCCTAGATACTTCCAGTGATGCTCTTAGCCACTATATCATATCTTAGCCTCTGACCATATAAGCCACTTCCCCAACCATTCTAGGACACTCTTGGCTATTGTTGATGCCCCTGGCACTCTCATGATCTCTCTCTAACCCTTCCTGAGATGCATACGATCTCTCTGAGACGTCCTCGATCCCTAAGATGCACTGAGATCCTCAGTCTCCTTAAGATGCATACGATCTCCCTAAGATGCACTATTGCGTGCTCTCGATCTCCCTAAGATGCACATGGTCTCCATAAGACCCTCTGAGATGCTCTTAGTCTCCCTGAGACCCGCTGCTGTGCACTTTCGATCTCCCTAAGACCTTCTACTATGCGCTCTCGATCTCCTTAAGACCCTATGAGATGCTCTCGATCTCCCTAAGACCCTTTGATCTCCTTGAGACCTACTGTTGTGCGCTCTCGATCTCTTTGACATGCCCTTGGTCTCTTTGAGACCCTCTACTACATGAAGGAATAATGCCCTACAAGCCAATTGCATATGGGATGCAATAGGATATTTATTATAATTTATCTTCCAATCTCATGTAATTGATATTTATATTATTAATAAAATAGATATTTTTTTTATTCATTATATGCTGCATCTTATTATTCTTAGATTATAATGAACCCCATAGATCTGGATAATACTTTTAGGGCCGTGATGAGATTACACTAGTGAGACCTAAATCCTTGATAGCTCCGACCTAAAATATTCTTAATCATTGGTACGTTGAGTTGGAGATCAATGATACCGGTAAGACTGGCATGTCCTATGTATGCTAAGAAATGAAGGTGGTTGATCTCATAACCACTTATGTGATGATACTAATACAAGGATATAGATACTCATTAGAGAATTAGTTCACTGAATTGACCTATGAGAGAATATCAGAGAGTCTCATTTATATGTCAACTGATGTTTCTCTTGTTGGGAAATGTGTCCCAAAAAGCCAATCGTCAAGCTGTTGACGGTTGAGCAACCAAGTATTGTAATTGATTTGTTAATAAATAAAATATATTTGGCATTTTCATCATAAGCTTTCATCTTCTAATGAACTCCGTTGTTATGATGAAGTCCTTAGGACTATTTAAGTTCGATAAAGAGAGGATTTATCGATTAGTCCTTAAAACTGTTCACGACCAAATGATAGGCTGTTAATAAGGACGACAGCTTCTATCGAGCATAGGTCGCTGTAGGCCATATGGGTTGGTTGTCCTCTTAACCAAGGAGTGTGGAGACACTGGTATGGCATACAGGTGAAATGTAAGGGTACATCGTCATTGAACGTGACCAACTCCAGAGTATTCTGCTGTCGAGAATGTCTCTGATGGGATATAGGTATAAGTGTCCCTTAGACTTGAGATCACCTCAGTGACTTGCAAGCAACTCACTGTGCTTGGGTACTGGACTAACTGAATTTCTAATTCAGGGACGGAAGGCTTCTGGGCACAGTCAAGTACTTGCGAAGTCAGAGTGTGATCGAGATGGGATTGACCACTCCAAGAGTTGGAGAAGAATGAGTCGCTGTATTTCAATTTAGCAAAACCTTGGCCAGGGTAATCCATCAGATGGATTTGATATTTTGAAATACAATGTGGACAACCTGATCAGAGTTGACAGTTGAGCTCTGGGGTATCCTATGATCATTTTGGTCAAGGGGATGAATTATATGAAAACTATATCCGCATGGGTTCTAAGGATGTTGTTCTACACATTCGACCTATCCGGACGTCGGGTACCATTGCTAGATGGTCACTTCGATTGGTATAGGAATTTGTTTCTATGCTACCGGCTTAGGTTCGGACCTATGAGGTCACACACATTAGAGTTCATGATCCGATCGGATGGTTGATCAACGATTAAGAATCGTTCTAGGGTTAGATGATCAATACGATTGATATTTAACCCAGTGCAAGTGTTGCAGGAGGATCGATTAGCAATTCGATTGCTAATTAGCTTAATTTGATTAAGCCAATGGGCTGAGATTAAGTCTAATTAAATATGATTTAATTAGATTTGATTTGGGCTTGATTGGATCAAGTCCAATTGGTTTATTGGATAAGCCAAGTGCAAGGAAAGACTAGTCCTAGTTCAACTAGGACTTGGGTCAATCTAATTTCTAATTTGATTAGAAAATTAAATCAGATTTAAATCTAATTTAATCTGATTAAATTAGGTTCTTAATTAGGTTAAGACCTATTTTAATTGGGTTGATCTAATTTTGATTTGATTTGGTTTGAGAAACCAAATTAAAACAAGTTATGAGACAGAATCCTAGTAGGACTAGGATTCCTCCTTGCACCACAAAAACCTTCTCCACGCCCTC
This sequence comes from Elaeis guineensis, assembly GCF_000442705.2. Classification (NCBI taxonomy): domain Eukaryota; kingdom Viridiplantae; phylum Streptophyta; class Magnoliopsida; order Arecales; family Arecaceae; genus Elaeis; species Elaeis guineensis. Next base: position 12,453,869 of record NW_027332424.1, read on the forward strand.
TCTCTTATTCAACGCCAATCTCCACTTATTTTGTGCGACAAAAGCCCTCTCCCAGATCTCTCCCACGTTCACAAAAGGTCTCCTCTCTTCTTTCTTACATGGAAGGTGATTTGGATCAAATCTAAAAGGAATAAGTTTGGATTTCGAATTCTATGAGATAGAGTTTTAGAAATCCAAAACTCTTTCAATTTTGCACCGAATTTATCCAAATTTTTTTTGAAATTTTCGTGGCTTTTAGGGTTTACATTGTACACCCTTTTCTAGTGATCCATGCACGAAAATATGGAGGAGGTGCTCAAGAGTTGGGCGTCCCTTTACTTGCCATGTTTGGATAAGCCTTGACTAGGTGTTTGACCTAGACAAGGACTCTATCATATCTCTCTATATAAGATGAGTTTCTTCGTAAAATTAAAGGAGAGATAGATATTTGAGAGGCCTTTCTGCCATCCAAAAATCAGAGAGAAATACCTTTGGGTTGTGGAGATATAAAAGACGCAAGTTTGGGTGTCTAGAGAGAAAAACGTGAAGAAGAAGAGGGTCTTCTTCTAGGGTTTTTATTTTCATATCTTTCCTCCTTCCATCTTGAGTTTCCTGAGAGCGTCTCAGATCTGAAACTCCTCTTTCTACTTTCCATCTTTGGAAGAGTCCAAATCAAGAAGAAGGAGGCACCTGATCAACCATCAAAGAAGGATCAGCGCAGTACTAGCATACTGTGCTGATTTCCTGAAGCAGGACTTCTGATCGAGATTCGTGGGCTCGTGTGGACGACTCCTAGAGGCCGGACGCGTGTGCGGCTTGCAACATCATCCTTAAGCCTGGATCAGCGAGGTTAGAGCGTCTAACTTGCAAGGTAATAGATCTGATCTATTATTTAATACATACATTAGATGTAGCTAGCATAGAAACATGTTGATATGATCAACATGTAGTTCATACTATATTTATATATATTTTAATTTCTGATTTAATGCCATGTAATAATCATGTAATAGAATCTTAGATCTAGGGATTTTTTGATCTTAGAAAATAAATTTTGATTTATTTTAGTCTTCCGCTGTATGATCTTGAAAAAGTTTCAAGATCTAACCCTGAAACCCTAGATCTGGTTCCTACAATTGGTATCAGAGCCTAGGTTCTTTATTACATGATTATTTATACATGCTTAGATTATTTTTAGATTAGATCTAATTTATAATCTGATTATTAAATCTGAAATTAAAATTTTAGATCAATCACAAACTGCAAGGTTGTCCTGCTGTAAGGTTTACCCCTTACAGTGCAAAGGTTGTCCTAGTTTGTGTAGATCTATCTTTAATCATAAATTTGTTAGATATGATCTAGATTAAATTTATGATTTATTAGATTTAAAAGATGTTTAAATCTGAAATAAAATCTCTTTGTTAATAATTTTTATGCAAAGAAATTATTTAAAGTTGAAATTGTTTCAATTACATGAACCTGTTTAGATTAGATCTAAAGTAGTTTCATGTTTATTTCACTTGCATCTTGATTATGAATCAAACATGCAATATGATTGGTAGAATCATATTGTAAAATTATTTTACAAATATGAAAATTATTTTTTGAAAAGCCGAACCCAACCCTCAGCCCAAAACTTAATTAAGAATTAAGAAGTTGTTTGATTAGGTTCTAGGATTGTGAATTGAAGAACCTAAGACACAAATCATAACACATTGGGTTAATGGGTTAGTGGAAATTAGGTCCATTAATTGGGTTAGACCTATGGTTAGATTAAAGATGGACTTAATTAGAGAATTGACTAAATCTAATCAATTGTTGTCTTAGATTAGGTCAAGGATTCTCTAGATCAATTACAATAGTTGTAGTTGGTCAAGTCCATGTCTTTAACGAGAACCAAATGGACTTGATTCTTGGCTAAGCGGTCTAGCACGAACTGTTAGGTTGATCTAATCGAAACTAATTAAACCAGTTGGTGTCTAAGGTAAACCAGACCGGTGGTTTTTAATTGGGAGCCCGCTTACCTGGCCATTCATGATGGTGTCTAAGGCAAGCTTTGGCAGACCCTCCCACTGATCGAACTTACCTGGCCTCTTGGTGAAATTATGTTTTGATCGGATCACTTGACTATTCGAGCTGACCCATGTCAGCTAGGTAAATCAGTGTGACTGATTTAGATGCTCCTAGACCAGCCCTGGTCTCCCTTAAGCTGACTTGGTGAAGCCAGTGGGAGGATCATGATAAGCTGGTTCATCTGACCTCATCCTCTATATTATTTAAATCCTCTAAAATTATTAGGTCCTTAAAATGATAAAGTTATGGAGATAACTGAGTCATAGCCTCCCATTAAGGTGTTTGATAATGAGTCCATGAACTCAATAATCATTGCAGACCCAAAGGCCTGGTGCTTGTTGACTAATGGAATTATCACTCATCATATGATGACTTGGAAGTGTCTCTCTAATGGTGGTTAGGTGAGCCAACCAAAGTTGGGCTTAATCATTCGTTGGTTGGATACACCAAGTATGATCATGTTAATGGTTGGACCTAACCGGATCCTTACAGTGGAGGCCAAAGCCTACTGATTAGGTTTCTGGGGCAAAATTAAAATTACTAGAAATTGTTTAGAGAAACAATTGGTTATGAACCTACCCTTAGATGTACATGGGTTGGCCAACCAAAGTTGGGCTTGTGTGCAGTCTAAGTGGATTCTAGTACCCGCTAAGGAATTAGGGTAATTCCTCAAATTGAAGGTAGAGGCTACCAATTCGAATAAAATAGTGGGAGAAACCTTTTGATTAAAGTCCAAATCTTTAGGTTTAATGAATCAATTACTAATTAGGTTATGGTTCTCCTTTGTGCAAATATGGCCACTTCCCTATCGCTCCGATCATTGTTGGACAATGATAAGTTGGTGGGACCCAACTTCGGTAGCTGGTACTGAAAGTTGAAGATAGTCCTGGAGCATGAACGGATCCTATATGTGATAATGGATCCTGCACCTGAGGAGCCAGCTGTCAATGCACGTGGAACAGTCAGAGACACTTACCAGAAGTGGCTCAGTGACCGGACCACGGTGCGCTGTATCATGCTGGCTGCTATGAGCGACGAGTTCAGTCGCAGATTCGAGATGGCTCAGCCAAAAGACATGCTTCAAGTGTTGGAGGATGCCTTTGGCACACCCGATGACGTAGAGAGGCACAAGACTAGTTGTGCCATCTTCAACGCCAAAATACGAGATGGAGTCTCTGTCACTGATCATGTATTGTACATGATCGAGCTGATGGAACGATTGAGCAAGCTCGACTTTCCCTTGCATGAGCAGCTTGGGAAAGATGCAATACTGAACTCGCTGCCCAAGTCTTGTCTCCCATTCCTCACTCATTATAGAATGACAAAGCCTGAAGTAAACTACCATGGGTTAATGGGGTTGCTTCAGAACTTTGAGAAGGATCACCAACTCCTCAAGGAGTCGGTGAACTCAGTGAACTCAGTGGGAGGTTCATCTTCTGGTTCTCGACCCTTTGAGAAAGGAAAGAAGAACAAGAAGAAGAAAGTCAAGAAGGTGCAAGTTCAGGCTGGGACATCTGTGCAGAGCCAGACCAAAAAGATCAAGCCTGATAAGAGTCTATTCTACTGGCAAGCACCCTAGATTAGATAGTGTGTCAAATATCTACTTATGGCATTGGAGGCTAGGTCATATAAATAAGAACAGAATAAACAGGTTGACTCAAGAGGGAATCCTCAAAGTCAGTGATTGTGAATCACTTCCAACCTGTGAGTTCTGTCTTCTTGGTAAAATGACCAAGTCACCTTTTACTGGAAAAGGTGAGAGAGCTACTGAGCACTTGGGCCTAGTACATACTGATGTATGCGGGCCCATGAGCACCAGTGCTAGAGGTGGATATTTCTACTTCATAGCTTTCACGGATGACCTATCCCAATATGGATATGTCTATCTGATGAAACATAAGTCGGATTCATTTGAAATTTCAAACGATTCCGAAGTGAAGTAGAAAAACAAACTGGGAAGAGTATTAAAACTCTTCGATCTGATCGAGGAGGAGAATACCTTTCTAGTGAATTTCTCACATATCTAGGAGAGAATGGGATTCTCTCCCAATGGACTCCTCCAGGAACACCACAGCATAATGGTGTGTCTGAAAGGAGGAATCGGACTCTGTTAGACATGGTCCGATCCATGATGGGTTTGCTAGCTTGCCGATATCCTTCTGGGGATATGCACTCGAATCGGCTTGTTATCTGTTAAATAGGATTCCAAGTAAGTCTGTAATTAAGACTCCATATGAGATATGGACGGGATATAAGCCAGCACTTTCACACCTTAGGGTCTGGGGGTAACCGGCCTATGTCAAACGATTAGTCACAGACAAACTTGGACCTAGGTCTGACAAATGCTCATTCATAGGGTACCCCAAAGAGACAAAAAGATATTTTTTCTACCATGCTGATGAACAAAAGGTGTTCGTCAGCCTTAAGGCAATCTTTTTAGAAAAGGAGTTCCTTGGTGAAGGAATCGTTGCCTCTAAGGTTGAACTTGATGAAGTTCAACAGGTAGAAGGACCGACACCAATAGCTGAACCTGAGTCGGATATGATTAGATCAGATCCGGAGCCCAATATACCTGCACCATTAAGGCGATCCGGTAGAGTACAACATCAGCCGGACAGATACTACGGTTTCTTGGTCTGGGATGGTGATCCCATCAAACTTGATGAGAATAATGAGGATCCGATCACCTATATGGATGCTATGCAGAGACCTGATTCCGAGAAATGGCTTGAAGCCATGAAATCCGAAATGGAGTCCATGAAGGTCAACGATGTATGGACATTGGTTGACCCACCTGAAGGGGTTAAACCCATTGGGTGTAAATGGGTCTTCAAAAGGAAGAGGGGCGCAGACGGAAAGGTGGAGACCTATAAAGCCCGTCTGGTTGCCAAGGGGTATCGTCAACGTTATGGTATTGACTATGACGAGACGTTTTCCCCTATGGCAATGCTCAAATCTATTCGGATAATGCTTGCAATAGCTGCCCATCTGGATTATGAGATCTGGCAGATGGATGTAAAGACAGCTTTCCTGATGGAGAGCTGACTGAAGAGGTGTATATGATACAACCTGAAGGGTTTACATCCACAGATGAGTCCAAGGTGTGCAAGCTTCAGAGATCCATTTATGGATTGAAGCAAGCTTCTCGGAGTTGGAACATGCGTTTTGATAAGGTGATCAAAACGTATGGCTTCATTAAGAATGGAGAAGAGCCCTGCATCTATAAATGGGCAAATGGTCCAGTTGTGGTATTCCTTGTCTTGTACGTGGATGACATTCTCTTAATCGGGAATGACATCCCCGCACTACAAGGAATAAAAGTTTGGTTGTCATCATAGTTCTCCATGAAGGACTTGGGTGAAGCATCCTACATCCTAGGGATGAAGATCTATAGGGATAGATCTAAAAGGATGCTTGGGTTATCCCAGTCCATGTACATAGATACTGTGCTGAAGAGGTTCAGCATGGAGAATTCCAAGAAGGGCTATCTACCGATAGGCCAAGGAATTTCTCTCTCTAAGAAGGATTGTCCGACAACTCCTGAAGAGAGAGAGCGTATGAGTAGAGTCCCATATGCTTCAGCCGTGGGATCTATCATGTACGCCATGACATGTACAAGACCAGATGTGGCATACTCACTAGGAGTAGTGAGTAGATACCAATCTGATCCTGGAGAAAACCACTGGAAAGTGGTTAAAGCCATCCTTAAGTATTTGAGAAATACTAAGGACCAATGGTTGATTTATGGCGAGTCAGATCTGAAACTTGTGGGGTTCACAGACTCTAGCTTCCAATCTGACCATGATGACAGCAGGAGTGTGTCGGGTTATATCTTTACTCTGAATGGTGGAGCCATCTGCTGGAAGAGTTCCAAGCAGCATACTGTGGCAGACTCTGTTTGTGAAGCAGAGTATATCGCAGCATCAGATGCCGCGAAGGAAGCTGTGTGGCTGAGGAAATTCATCAATGAGCTTGGAGTAGCATTTTCCTTCGATGGTCCAGTCCTGCTCTACTGCGACAGCACTGGTTACATAGCTCAGGTGAAGGAACCCAAAGCACATCAGCGGATGAAGCACATCTTGCACCGCTTCCAACTGGTCCGAGAGATCGTGGATCGAGGTGACGTCGACCTTCAGAAGATCGACTGAAAGGAGAACCTAGCCGACCCCTTCACTAGAGCCCTGGCAATAAAGGAGTTCGACAACCACAAGTCGAAGATGGGTATTAGATACTGTGCCGAGTGGCTTTAGGACAAGTGGGAGTTGTTGGGAAATGTGTCCCAAAAAGCCAATCGTCAAGCTGTTGACGGTTGAGCAACCAAGTATTGTAATTGATTTGTTAATAAATAAAATATATTTGGCATTTTCATCATAAGCTTTCATCTTCTAATGAACTCCGTTGTTATGATGAAGTCCTTAGGACTATTTAAGTTCGATAAAGAGAGGATTTATCGATTAGTCCTTAAAACTGTTCACGACCAAATGATAGGCTGTTAATAAGGACGACAGCTTCTATCGAGCATAGGTCGCTGTAGGCCATATGGGTTGGTTGTCCTCTTAACCAAGGAGTGTGGAGACACTGGTATGGCATACAGGTGAAATGTAAGGGTACATCATCATTGAACGTGACCAACTCCAGAGTATTCTGCTGTCGAGAATGTCTCTGATGGGATATAGGTATAAGTGTCCCTTAGACTTGAGATCACCTCAGTGACTTGCAAGCAACTCACTGTGCTTTGGTACTGGACTAACTGAATTTCTAATTCAGGGACGGAAGGCTTCTGGGCACAGTCAAGTACTTGCGAAGTCAGAGTGTGATCGAGATGGGATTGACCACTCCAAGAGTTGGAGAAGAATGAGTCGCTGTATTTCAATTTAGCAAAACCTTGGCCAGGGTAATCCATCAGATGGATTTGATATTTTGAAATACAATGTGGACAACCTGATCAGAGTTGACAGTTGAGCTCTGGGGTGTCCTATGATCATTTTGGTCAAGGGGATGAATTATATGAAAACTATATCCGCAAGGGTTCTAAGGATGTTGTTCTACACATTCGACCTATCCGGACGTCGGGTACCATTGCTAGATGGTCACTTCGATTGGTATAGGAATTTGTTTCTATGCTACCGGCTTAGGTTGGACCTATGAGGTCACACACATTAGAGTTCATGATCCGATCGGATGGTTGATCAACGATTAAGAATCGTTCTAGGGTTAGATGATCAATACGATTGATATTTAACCCAGTGCAAGTGTTGCAGGAGGATCGATTAGCAATTCGATTGCTAATTAGCTTAATTTGATTAATCCAATGGGCTAGATTAAGTCTAATTAAATATATTTAATTAGATTTGATTTGGGCTTGATTGGATCAAGTCCAATTGGTTTATTGGATAAGCCAAGTGCAAGGAAAGACTAGTCCTAGTTCAACTAGGACTTGGGTCAATCTAATTTCTAATTTGATTAGAAAATTAAATCAGATTTAAATCAATTTAATCTGATTAAATTAGGTTCTTAATTAGGTTAAGACCTATTTTAATTGGGTTGATCTAATTTTGATTTGATTTGGTTTGGGAAACCAAATTAAAACAAGTTATGAGACAGAATCCTAGTAGGACTAGGATTCCACCTTGCACCACAAAACCTTCTCCACGCCCTCTCTCTTATTCAACGCCAATCTCCACTTATTTTGTGCGACAAAAGCCCTCTCCCAGATCTCTCCCACGTTCACAAAAGGTCTCCTCTCTTCTTTCTTACATGGAAGGTGATTTGGATCAAATCTAAAAGGAATAAGTTTGGATTTCGAATTCTATGAGATAGAGTTTTAGAAATCCAAAACTCTTTCAATTTTGCACCGAATTTATCCAAATTTTTTTTGGAATTTTCGTGGTTTTAGGGTTTACATTGTACACCCTTTTCTAGTGATCCATGCACGAAAATATGGAGGAGGTGCTCAAGAGTTGGGCGTCCCTTTACTTGCCATGTTTGGATAAGCCTTGACTAGGTGTTTGACCTAGACAAGGACTCTATCATATTCTCTATATAAGATGAGTTTCTTCATGAAATTAAAGGAGAGATAGATATTTGAGAGGCCTTTCTTCCATCCAAAAATCAGAGAGAAATACCTTTGGGTCGTGGAGATATAAAAGACGCAAGTTTGGGTGTCTAGAGAGAAAAACGTGAAGAAGAAGAGGGTCTTCTTCTAGGGTTTTTATTTTCATATCTTTCCTCCTTCCATCTTGAGTTTCCTGAGAGTGTCTCAGATCTGAAACTCCTCCTTCTACTTTCATCTTTGGAAGAGTCCAAATCAAGAAGAAGGAGGCACCTGATCAACCATCAAAGAAGGATCAGCGCAGTACTAGCATACTGTGCTGATTTCCTGAAGCAGGACTTCTGATCGAGATTCGTGGGCTCGTGTGGACGACTCCTAGAGGCCGGACGCGTGTGCGGCTTGCAACATCATCCTTAAGCCCGGATCAGCGAGGTTAGAGCGTCTAACTTGCAAGGTAATAGATCTGATCTATTATTTAATACATACATTAGATGTAGCTAGCATAGAAACATGTTGATATGATCAACATGTAGTTCATACTATATTTATATATATTTTAATTTCTGATTTAATGTCATGTAATAATCATGTAATAGAATCTTAGATCTAGGGATTTTTTGATCTTAGAAAATAAATTTTGATTTATTTTAGTCTTCCGCTGTATGATCTTGAAAAAGTTTCAAGATCTAACCCTGAAACCCTAGATCTGGTTCCTACATCTCTAGTGGGAGTTGTGTAAGTGATCCTTTGACCTGAGATCACTATGGTACCTTGTATACTTGGATCCATATTTTGGTCCACTTCCTAACCTGATTCTTTAATCCTTGTATAGGATGTTCTAGATATGATGAAGAGTGCATGAAAGTTGTGAGTGATCAATAAGGGATCAGTCACTCCTAATAAGGGGAGCGAACATCCTATGTGATCTCATAGGTTGATGATTCAGAAGTCTTTGGCCAAAGCAAGATGATAATTAGAAAAAATTTTTAATGTATCATCAACTGAATCATCACCTTCAGATCAAGATACATAAAGATAAGTGATTTAGTTTGATATATTTTCATGCCCACAGCTCATCTGGGATGTTGTTTGACTGAAGGATTAAATTACATGATAACTTAGCACTGAAGGATATTTTTATAATTTTTTATCAAAATTTTAAATTTTTTGGATAGTCATGACATATTGCTAGACATCAATTTTGACTTATGGATTCATCATAATTAAAAGAGTTTAATTCTAGAATTAATTTGGAAGAGTCCAAGTTAATTGGAACTCTTTGGGTGACCTAATCTTATTGGATTAGGATTACATCAAAAGTTTTGGTCCACTGTTGGCTAGATTTGAAATTCAGTGGGTCACACACTTTGAGATTTAGCTTTGATCTAATCTAATTAGAGTTTAAATTAAATTCTATGGGTTAATTTGATATGCTAGCACATTGTATTAACCCAAGTTTCTAAATTGGTTTAGATCAAAGTGTTTGAGCTAACCTAGACTAGTTGCCTTTGACCTAATGGGATTGGGTCAATTTAGATTGGATCTTTATCCAACTTGAAACAATTTAAGTGGAGGACTCCTCTGCACCCACCAAAAGTCATGCCAAAAATAAATGCTGCCCTACCTCTGTTTTGCATGTAAAGTTGGAGAGTCCATCATGAAGGCTCTTAATTATACGCATTGCCTTAAAAGATAAACTAGAAGTTCTTTGATTTGTCGCCAAAATTGAATGAGATTTTTATGGTATGTAGAAGGAGAATCTTTCTGTGAGAAGTCTCTCATGCACCATAATTCATACACAGTGAATTTATTCACTGCATGAGAAGATGGATCGATAATGGTTGGCACCCCTTTATCCCATGACATGTCCTTTGGTCCCCTATTTATATGGGATGTCCCACATGGCTTGCTACTATGATTTTAGATTAAAACCAGAGATTAGGGATGTAGAAATCATAAAAAAAAATCTAAAAACAAATTTGAGAAATAGGCAAGGAAAAATTGAGTGGCAAAAGTTGTAAGAAGGGTGGTGCGAAATTTAGCAAGAGTTGCTAGTGTGCCTTAGGGTTTAGTTTTTCCATATGTTGGAGTCAAAAATCAAATCCTAAGTTGTAATACATCTAAAGAGTATCTTCTTGGTGTGATCTTGGTGGCAAGCTTGGAGGCGACTGGGCTTTGGCGCGATCATACCATGAGTTCGAAGCCGATAGTTTCTTGATAAAAAAAGGTTGCGGCAGCACACCGGTTAGGAAGGACCTTGGCCAACTTTCATGTGGATCACCATTGGAGGACTTTTACTTTGGAGTTTTGTGGAGAACATCAATGTGCCACTTCATCCTTTTTGGTGAAAGAAAAAATTCTATCTCTTTTGCATGCTTGTTTTTTGTTTTATCGATATCGGCAAGATGATTCTAGGGTTTGGATTCCAGCTTGATAGTTTTATTTGATAAAGCTATTGATTTATTTATTTTAAAAATTTTAAAAATTACTTTCTACTATGTGGCCAAAATTTAACAATGATATCAGAGCCATCCTTATCTGATTCGATCAAACAAGAGTAAAATAGTTGCATAAAATTGTTATTGATCATATATTGCCAAATATATTACCTTAATTTTTAGCATTGATTTTTAATTTCAAAAAATATTTTGGACTTTATATGTACCATAATTTTAAATTTCAATTATTAGAATTATAAATTTTTGATAATTTAAAATTTATTTTATCATGGTAGCTTCATGCTTAAATCGATGTATGATTAAGGATGTTATGCATGCCTAATATGATTAGGGGTTGCTTTATTTTTCAATATGCTTGTCATATGTTATGACTTCTAATGCATCCTTATTTAAATTTTTGGCAAGATTATATGATTGCTATTATGATTTATGTTTTTATGCCATATTGCATATTATGTAGAGTATATTTTATGTAGATGTAGTTAGGATGTGCCGAGATCAGTTCAAAGTCCCTCTTAAAAATTATATTAAGTTATAATGTCGAGACTTACTTTCAATTCAAAAGTTGAATTTTTTAGATTAATTGGTGTCGAAAAATGTATGAAAGGTGATTTTTTAATTAGATCTGTATGCTGGCCTGATCAATTCTATTGGTATCTAAGAAAAGCTATGGGGTGCCTCCAACCTACTGACCTAGCCAATTTGATCTTATTGAATTTTAAACTTAGATTGATTAGTGATGTAGACATTACAAGGGCCTTCCTTCAAACTTGATCAATAGAGTATGTCAAGATCTTAGTGAGCTTGTTGTGCTATCCACAAGGTTTACTATAGAAATTGATATGATGTTGATCAAGTGCATTTTGATGCTTATGGCATATTTTGAATAATGTTGCTTTGTTGTGCTATCTACAAGAATAGCATTATTTATGTATGACCATATGAGATTGAAAGGTCAACTTAACTGGAACACTATAGTTTGTTGTGCTATCCACAAGGCTATATATGTCTACAAGCCAGAAAAAAAATATTGAGAATTATAGAGGTACAATTGGTAAAGAGTTACCTACTTTTGAACTCATGAATACTTGTTGTGCTATCCACAAGTTATTTGTGAGGAATAGGGATCTCAATCCGACTAAGAAATATTAGCATGTGTTGGTGCAGAATTCTGCCGATGTCAGAGAAGCTGGAGTCGAGGGGATCGCGACCGCCGTCGGGACCTGCAAGAAAAGTCTAAACCAGAGTTGGGGGTGCTCTGGCAAGACCCTCAGACACTCAAGTCAGTACTCTGCCTCAACAGAAATGGAGCACTCGAATGGGATTTTAGTAGAGTTTCGAGATAGAGTTTAGAGCTTAAAGGAGAACGTATCTGGAGGTCTCTTTTATAGATGGGAGAGCGTAACTGATTGACAGTGACGTCCGTAACTGCCTGGTAGTGGGCCGTTTAGGGCCACATGGAGTTTGTTACGAAGAGTAGTGGTGTCCGTTGTCGTGACTTGCCAGAGAGTGGTGGAGCCACATGGAGTTTGTTGTAAAGAGTAGTGGTGTCTGTTGTCGCGACTTGCCAGAGAGTGGTGGGGCCATGTGGAGTTTGTTACCAAGAGTGGAGTGATGTCCGTTGTTATGACTTGCCGGAGAGTTTGGATCGGACAGCTGAAGCTCGATTGGGATGTCTGGTGGAGCGAAATAGCTCTCTGTCTCAGCAATCTAAGAGAAGCTCGAATATTTTCGAGGTTGCTGACGGGTTAACTATTGTTGGGTGCCTTAGGCATCGATGCTGCAGATGGAGGTCATCCGCTGGAGGAGTCTGGAGGACACTATGGAAGGTCGGCTAGCGCTATTGAAGGTTGGTGGCTGGAGAGGTACGAAAGACACTGGAGACAGTCGGTCACTATAGAAATCTAGCTACTGAAGCCCATCCATTGTAGAAGTTCATCCGAAATCCAACCGCTATAGAAGTTCGGACGGAGTCCGATTCTTGTAGGAGTCTGGAAGAAGGCCGCTTACTGTAGAAGCTCGGATGGAGATCGGTTGCCGTAGAAGTCCGAATGGAGACTACTTATCGTAGAAGCTCGGATGACGTCTGCTTGCAATAGGAGTTTGAAGTAAAAATCCAGCTGCTGGAGCCCATCCGTTATATAAGTTCGGACGGAGTCCGATTCTTGCAGGAGCTCGGATAAAATTCGAAAGGCGATCGACCACCACAGAAACTTGGACGGAGTCTGGCTACTGTAGAAGTACTGCTGCTGGAGAAGCTCGAAGATTGACAAAGTTTGAAAGAAGCTCGAAGTATAGTCGATCGTGATAGGAGGAAGTCTGGAAGAGATTCAGAGAGTAGTCGATCACTGTAGAAAATCGACTGATAGTGAAGCCCAGAGAGCATTTGAAGTAGTCCGATAATGAATGAAGGAGCTCATTATTGGAGAAATTTGGATGGCATGATAGGAGTTTGTCCATTGGAGGAATCTAGAGGACACTGTGGAAGGTTGACTGCTGGAGGAGTCCGGATGGTACTGTGGAAGCTTGGACAACCAGGGAAGATCAGAAAGACGTCGCACAAGGTTAGAAGCTGGAAGAGTCCTGAGAGGGTTGGCCTCTTACGAACTTCGACTGGGATTATTTTATACCCAACACCAGTCTCCCTACTTTCGAATTTGAGTTTCAAATGAAGAAAGTACAGAGAAATTTTCACAGCCGAAGTTGCCCTCCTTGATTTCCATACTGGGTTGTTTCCAGATATTTTGGCGTTTGGCGCACTGGTGCTGGAGTCTTTTCAAATCAAGGTGACCTGAAAAGATTTTTTTAAAATTCTCACTGGAGCGTGGCTCTAGGTACGGTACAATAATGATTCTGTCAGTCGTCAGCCGTCTGCCACGACAGTGGGACACGCGACGGTTGTAGATCGGCCAAAGGAGATCTACAATCATTATTGTGCCGGACCCTGCTGTCTATTTAAACCCGGCCCCCTCCTTCGGGGGTTTCTCTTTGTCTGAGATTTTTCTTTGGTCCCCTCTTCTTCTCCGAGAGCTTCGTCCTCCTCCAGCATCCCTCTCGACCTTAGGCACCCTTCAGGTCATCCTCCATCACCTTCGCTGCCCTTCTGCATCTCTTGGACCAGCCTAGGTTAGTTCTGGAACCCTTCTTTTTCTTGCTATTTTTTCATTTTTTTCTCCTTCACATTCTGCCCGTTCAGTTTCTCCGCGAGTGCCTTGTTTCTTATTTTTTCTAATTTTTTTGAGATTTTTTGGGATTTTCACTTGATTCAAAATGTCCTCCAACACTTCCTCCTCTAGTAGTTCTAGAAGTTCGTCCGTTCCAGCCTCCCAAAATCCTAGTTCTATAGATGGACCTCGTCCGATCTTTGTACCAGACACTATTTCCAGCTCTCTGACTTCGGATAAACTTTCACTAATTAGGATTCAGTATGAGATTCCTCCGGAGTACGAGCTTGAGCTTCCCAGGCCAACTGACCGGGCTAGCACCCCTCTCCCTGACCGCTTCTGCTTATATCAGGAAGCTTTTCGCACCAGGCTTCGACTTCCACTTCCACCTTTTATTGTTGCTCTTTTTTGCTTTTTAAACATTTCTCTAGTTTCTGTAGCACCAAACTCCTTTAGGTTTCTGATAGCATTTCTTTCCCTCTGTCGTTTAGCTGAAGTCTGGCCAACTCTTTGCTTGTTTAGAAATTTCTATACCTTCAAGCATCACCCTTTGGCAAAGGACTGATAGTACTTCTCCCCCTAGTTCGGTAGAAAGGGGTTGCTGAAAGGTGCCCCCTCTTCTATCCACAACTGGAAGGAGAAGTACTTCTATGTCCGATGCCCAACCCTGATGCTGGGGTTGCCCCCTTGGGGCTCCCTGAGGGACTCCGTCCGTCGGGCTTCTAGCCTGGGAAAGGAGGACCTTGAAGCCTCCAATAAACTTACGACTTATCTAGCTCCTCTCCTCTTCGACCTTCTGAAGGAGCAACTTTTATTTAACATCGGCCTGAGCCCTCTCAACCCTACCGGTATTTTTTTTTTTTTAAGTCATTCGCTGCTTCCTCTTTCTCTTATTCTGTTTCTAAGCTATGCCGATCTTCTTTCATTGTAGATATGGATGCAGACATGGCTCGGATGCTAGCCAAGGGTCTCAAGGCCCACAAGAGAAAAGGCACCGTAACTTTCGGGTCGGCGAAGAAGGCAAGGGTAGAAGAGACAGGCTCGATCGTGCTTGCCCAGACGGCCATTGCAGTTGACGCCCCTTCCGACGTCGAGCCCGCAGTCCCCCGAGCTTCTTCGAGAAGCCCTCTAGCTGAGGTTCCCGCTCCAGAGTCTCATCCCGATGAGGCACCGGGGGCCGAAAGGAGGAGAAGGAAGAAGACAGTGGCCCGCAAGATCCGCAGCAGCAGGGCAGCCATCGAGGGGGCCGACGGCTTCGAAGAGGATCCGGGGGAGAATCCCTTCAATAATATGGATTTAATAAAGAGGTTGGTCGATGGATGCATTCTGCCCGAGGTCGTCCACAAGATCGTCCATGCCGATCCTGAACAGAGGGTTTGAGACTCTCTGGGGTCCTTTCTTGAGGTAGGCTGATTTACTTTTTTCTTCCTTTCGCTTCTTTACTTAGCTTATTCCTTAGCTTTCATATTGACTTCCTGACCGTTCTTGCAGATTGGACACCAGCTCATCGCCAACATCGAGGTGATGAACAATGCAAAAAGAAAAGCAACCCAGGCGGAGGAAGGCCGCCAGGCTGAAGCTGCCCGTCTCAAGGAGAAGGTCATCGAAGTCGCGAGTCTCCAAGAGGCGCTGCAGAAAGAGGAACAAACCTCGGCAGATCTGAAGGCCACCCTGGAGGAGGAAAGAAAGAAGGCAGAGGCCGAGGTCTCCAAGCTGAAGGAGCAGATCTCGATCCTAGTCTCAGAGACACGAGCCCAAGTAGTGGAGGAGTTCAAGACCTCCTCCGAGATGAGGGATCTGAACATCCAGTTCGGCTAGGCCGCCTTCATCAAAAGCTTCGAGCTTTGCCAGGAGAAGGTGGTCGGGAAGTTTTTCGAACTCAACCTCGGCTTCCTGGATGAAGCATCCGACGATGAAGCCGGACCTTCCGAAGCTGCTGCTGGTCTCCCTCTAGTCGGGACCTCTTCGACTATCGCAGCTACCGCGACTGACCTTTCGGGGGTGCTGAGCTCCTCCACTTCTGCTTCAGAAGTTCGAAACCTCTAATTTTATACTTTTTCTTTATTATGATTTTTTCTCTTTCTCTTATACTTAAGAATTATTCAATCAATGGAATCAAATTCCTCTTTACAGAGAGCTCCTTTCTCTCCTTCTTTTTTCTTTTTTGCAATGATCTGTGTTATGATGCTCTTGTTTTCCGACAACAGTGCCCCATCGAAGCTCTTCCCCTATCGCAGGGGATTCCTCTGAAGTCCATGATCTGGGATTTGAGAAGGAAAGTTCATCACCTAACCAAGAAATCAAAGAAGATGGATGACGAACTTCACAGGCTGAGAAAAAGCCATTCGGAAGCCACCGCAAAGGTTACTCGCCTTCGGGACCTTCACAAAAAGGGCTTCATGGACTACACCCGAAAGAAGGCCGACTTTGTGAAGAAGCTTGAGGAACTCCAGAAATGCGCCAGTGACCGATCTTAGACTCAGGCTTCCAAGATCATATTAGGACGAGGTTCTCCTCCTGTTTCTAACATAGCTGTGGGGACGCATAAGGGCCATTGCAAGGGCCTCTCCCCCCATCCGATCTCTAAATAACCGAGCCTTCGACCTTGCTCATGTTAGGATGAGGTTCTCCTCCTATTCCTAACATGGTTGTGGGGGCGCATAAGGGTCGTTGCAAGGGCCTCTCCCCCCATCCGGTCTCTAAATAATCGAGCCTTCGTTTGTGTCAGGACGAGGTTCTCCTCTTGTTCTTGACACGCATAATTTCGATTGTCTGAAGGAGCTACTCCTTGTCATTATAAGCTCATGCCAAAAGAAAAGATATGCGAATATGAAACTTTTATTTAAGACAAAGTTATCGGTAATACATTCGTAAATTTTTTGAATTTCATGGTCGTAGAAGGTCTGCTCCTCCGAGCTCTTTTAGATAGTATGTTCCGGGCCGGACTACCTCCCTGACTTCATACGGGCCTTCCCAGTTAGGAACAAGTTTCCCTTGGTTCTGAGGTTGTAAAACAGTGGCTCGCCGAAGTACTAAGTCCCCCGCTCTGAAGGCTTTGCTCTTGACCTGAGAGTTGTAGTAGCGGGCTACTTTCTGCTTGTAGACTGCCATCCGAACTTGAGCTGTCTCCCGCTTTTCTTCTAACAAGTCGAGGTTGGCCTTGAGATCCTGTGAGTTGTGCTACTCGTCGAATGCCACGACTCACACCGATGGAAGCTTGAGTTCGATCGGGATCACAGCTTCTGTTTCGAAGGCTAAGGCAAAGGAGGTCTCCCCTGTGGGCATTCTTTGGGTAGTTCGGTATGCCCATAACACATGATAAAGCTCGTCTGTCCAAGTTTCCTTTATTTTTTCAAGTCTCGCCTTGATTCCTTGCAACAGAGTCCTATTAGTCACCTCGGCTTCATCGTTTGCCTGTGGATGGGCTACTGACATGAAGTTATGGGAGATGTTTAAGTCCTCACAAAATTTAGCAAACCTTGCTCCAGCAAATTGTCACCCATTATCAGTAATTAGAGTTATGGATAAGCCAAACCTACAGACGATTGACTTTCAGACGAAGTCCTGCACTTTAGCTTCTATGATTTTCACCAAAAGTTCGGCTTCGACCTACTTGGTGAAATAGTCAATTGCCACCAGGAGGAACTTTCGCTGCCCAGATGCCATAGAAAAAGGTCCAAGGATATCCATCCCCCATTGTGTAAATGGCCATGGGGCACTCAAAGGTGTAAGTTCAGAGACGGGTTGTCTTTGGATACTTGCATATCTCTGACACCGATCACACTTTCTGACATATTCAATGGAGTCGTGGTACATTGTAGACCAGTAATAACCTTATCGGAGTAGCTTGTGGGATAAAGATCTGGCCCCCAAGTGACTTCCACAGACTCCTTCATATACTTCCCATAAGGCAAAGTCGGCTTCAGAAGGTCGGAGATATTTCAGGAGGGGCAAAGAGTACGACCTCTTGTACAGCTTGCCCTCATAAAGGATATATCGAGAGGCTTGGTTTCTAAGCTTTCGAGCTTCTTTTACATCATGAGGAAGAACCCCATCTTTGAGGTATGCAACTAGTGGGTCAATCCAGCTAGGTTTATGGCTGATCTCCATCACAAGCTGCGGTTCTTTCGTACTTGGACACTTCAGGACTTTGAAGAAGACTTCTTTGGGTAGTTCAGTCAGAGTCAGTGTAGCCAACTTGGAGAGAAGATCGGCCCTGATATTTTTTTCTCTTGAAATCTGCTTGATGTCAAAGTTGCCAAAGGCAGGGATGATCTCTTTTACCTTTTCGAGATACTTGGCCATACTGTCCTCCCGAGCGTCATAGTTTTCACTGACTTGTCCTGCCACCAACTGGGAGTCACTGTAGACTTGGAGCCGATCTACTTCTAACTCTTTGGTGATCCTCAGTCCTGCAATCAAAACTTCATTCTGCTCCGTTATTTGTCATAGAGAATTCGAAGCGCAGCGCGTACTCTGCGATAATTCCTTCTGGATTGATCAAGATCAGGTCCGCACCTGTACCTGACATGTTGGAGGAACCGTCCACGTAGAGGGCCCAAAAACCATCAGAAAAATCTGTTCTTTCTTCAAGGGAGTTCGGCTGGAGCCCTGGATTGTCAGTTTCACCTCGTTCAAGTTCAGCTTCTTCCGAGATAGTGCATTCCACTATGAAGTCTGCTAAAATTTGGGCTTTTATCGCCGATCGAGGTCGATAGTTGATGTCAAATTTTGTGAGCTCGACTGTCCATTTCGCTATCCTCCCAGAAGCATCCGCTCGATGCAGAACTGCCTTAATCGGCTGGTCAGTGAGCAGTGTTATGGTGTGCTCTTGAAAGTAAGGTTGGAGCCTTTGAGCTGCAATCAATAAGGCGAAGTTAGTTTCTCTAACTTAGTATACCTGATTTCGATGTCTCTCAATACTCGACTTATGTAGTAGATCGGCCGTTGAATTTTTGCTTCTTCCTTAACCAGAACTGCTGCGAGAGCCACAGGGGAGACCGCCAGGTACAGAAACAACTCCTCTCCAGATTTGGACTTTGCCAATAGCGGAGGTGAGCCGAGGTAGTTCTTCAATTCTTCAAATGCTTGCTGATATTCAGTGGTCCAACAGAAGTTCTTCGGCTGCTTGAGAGTCTGAAAGAAAAGTAGGCACCATTTGACCGACCTTGAGACGAAGCGATTTAGAGCTGCTACTCTCCCAATAAAGTGCTGAACTTCCTTTATTGACTTCGGGGCAGTCATTTATTGGATGGCATGAATCTTTTTCAGATTTGCTTCGATCCCGCACCCTGATACCATAAAGCTCAAGAATTTTCCTGAGGCCAAAAGCGCACTTGGTTGGGTTCGGCTTCATCTTGTATTTTCAGAGGGTGCTGAAGATCTCCTCAAGGTCGGCGACGTGGTTCAGTGAGGATTTGCTTTTTACAAGCATGTCATCCACGTAGACCTCCATGTTATGGCCGATCTGCTCTTTAAAGATCTTATTCACCAACCGTTGATAGGTCGCCCCTGCATTTTTAAGGCCAAAAGGCATGACCCTGTAACAATAAAGACCACGGTTAGTGATAAAAGCAATTTTTTCTTCATCCTTTGGTGCCATCCTGATTTGATTGTAGCCAGAAAATGCATCCATGAAAATGAGAAGCTCGTGGCCCAAGGTTGCATCCACTAATTGATCAATTCTGGGCAGAGAATAACTGTCCTTCGGACAGGCTTTGTTCAGCTTTTTGAAGTCTATACACATCCTCCACTTGCCGTTCGCCTTCTTGACGAGAACCACATTGGAGACCAGTTCGGGTAGTTGACTTCTCTGATGAACCTGACTTTCAGGAGTTTATCAACTTCTTCAGCTATTGCTTTCTGCCTTTTCAATGCATGACCTCGGATTTTTTTCTTTATCGATTGATGTTTGGGATCAACAGCTAGACGGTGTTCCATGACTTCCCCATCAATCCCCGGCATGTCTGTCGAAACCTAAGCAAAAACATCCACATTCTTTTGTAAAAAATTGATGAGCCATGTCCGTACCTCTTCTCCCATGTTGGAGCCAATCTTCACCACATGATCCTCATTCCCATTATTCAAAGGAATTGAGACAAGATCTTCAATTGGCTCATCCCGTTCTTCAGCAAGGTCATCATGGGTGTCTAATCCATCAACCGAACAGGGGTCAGACTAACCATTTCTTTGTAAGGCTATGTTATAGCAGTGTCTTGCCAGGACCTGATCTCCTCTGACCTCTCCGACCCCTTGGCTAGTAGAAAATTTCAATTTTAAATGGTAGGTCGATACCACAGCTCGAAGGGTGTTGAGGTCAGGTCGGCCGAGTATTGCATTGTAGGCAGACGGCGCCCTTACTATCAAAAAATTTACTTGCGCTCTAGATTGTTTCGGGTACCGACCTGCAACTACGATCAAAGTTATTACTCCTTCCACTGGCACAATATCGCTAGTGAACCCTACCAACGAGGAACTTATCGGCCCTAATCGACCATCCGGAATGGACATTTTTAAGAATGCATCATAAAACAAAATATCGATCGAGCTTCCACTATCAACAAGAATGCGGCGTACACCATAGTCAGCAATATTTAAAGAAACTACAACCGCATCATTATGGGAAAATTGAATCTCCCGAGCATCTTCTTCAGTAAAGGTTATAGATTCTTCAGTCCTCTGCCGCTTGGACGGTCCGGCCGATCCACTGGCTGCTCTCCATCGGGATCCTCTAGAGATGGTGTTGATGATCCTGATTGGAGGTCGATCTTTAGGCTATTCTTCCCTCCTTGGTGGCTCTGGTTGTGGTAGGGCCCTTGGCCGATCTTCCCTACCTTCAGGCCAGCGTCGGATGAATCTGTTGAACTGACCTCATCTGATGAACTCCTCGATCTCATCTCGAAGTTGAATATACTCCTCTGTGTCGTGGCCGTGGTCACGATGATAGAGGCAGAATTTGTTAGGGTTGTGCTTCCCGAGGTGTGTGCGCATCATTTCTGACCTTGGCAGCTACTCCCTGACCTCCATCAGCACTTGGGTTTTTGGAGCATTAAGAGGGGCGTAGCTGTGGAATCTTCCTGGGGGAGAGCTCCGTCGAACTCTGTGGTCCGGACTTCTCTGCTTACAAGCTCGGGGAGGAGTTCGGACATGCTTGTGTCTGAGGAGAGTTCGAGAACGTGGTCGAGCTTCACTCGACCCTTTTTCAGCTGTGGACATGCTGGAGTCACCCGCCTGCCGCTCCTTCACGGCCTCCTCATCTTTCATCTTAAAGGCTTCCTCTGTTCGGGCATATCCTTCAGTCCGAGCCAGCAAATTAGCGAAGTCCCTGGGATACTTCTTTTCTAGGGAAAACAAAAGATCATTCTTTTGGAGATCGCTCTTCAGGGCGGCCATTGCAACTGATTGGTCCAAGTTCTGGACCTCCAATACGGCAGCATTAAAATGGTTGACATAAGTTCGGATGGATTCTCCCTCTTTTTGCTTGATATTGATGAGGGACTCCAAACCTCTCCGAGGACATTGGCTGCTGATGAAATGAGCCGCAAACTGGTGGCTCATTTGATCAAAGGAGAAGATAGTGCCCGACTTCAGTACCGAGTACCAATTTCTTGCTGCTCCCTTCAAGGTAGATGGGAAAGCTCGGTACAGGATGGCGTCTAGTGCGCCATGGAGCAGTATCATTATTCGAAAGGCCTCCAGGTGGTCAACCAGATCTGAGGTCCCGTCGTAGCTCTCAAATTGGAAGAGCTTGAAGTTTGACGGGATCGATTCATGCATAATAATCATTTGAGAAAAAGGAGGGTCAGTACAGATATCCTCACCGTAAGCAGGTGGAGCATGGCGGAGCTCTTCGATCCACCGGTTCATCTCTTGGAACCTTTGATCCAAGAGATCCTCTCGATCATGAGTCTCGAGGATCTTCTGGCAGAACAGAGGTAGGGACCTTCCGGGGGTAGAATCGTGATCAGACAGAGGGCTCTCCGCCCTCTGCTTCCCCTTTTTGGGGAATACAGGACGATTGGCCCAAGTGGGCCGCCCGATCGTTGGATTCTGAAACTCCGACGATGCTCTTTCTAGCTGTACAGATGCCTGCGACTGCTGCTGCTGCTGCATGGCCTGCACTGCTTCGGTGAGGCCCCTGACCTGTTGAACCAGCAGGTCGAACTGCTCCATGCCGACTGCCGTTGTCAAAGGAGGAGGAGCCTGAAAAACTAGAGATGAGGTCGGAGCTTGCGGATCTCACTGAGATCTGGCCACGAAAGCTGTAGATCGCCTGATGGATGCCTTTCGGGGAGGTATCAGGTGGGGATCTGGCAGGAGAAGAAGAAGAAGATGTCAAAGAAGATGATCGAAGACAGTCCTGTTGAGTACTCCTTTAAGAACAAAGGTCCTACGAAGACATAGCCCCCTTCCTCCAGCGCCAATTCTGTTGGTGCAGAATTCTGCCGATGTCGGAGAAGCTGGAGTTGAGGGGATTACGGCCGCTGTCGGGACCTGCAAAGGAAGTGTAAATCGGAGTTGGGGGTACTCCGGCAAGATCCTCCGACACTCAAGTCAGTACTCTGTCTCAACAGAAATGGAGCACTCGAATGGGATTTTAGCAAAGTTTCGAGATAGAGTTTAGAGCTTAGAGGAGAACGTATCTGGGGGGTCTCTTTTATAGATGGGAGAGCATAACTGATTGACAATGATGTTCGTAACTGCCTGGTAGTGGGCCGTTCAGGGCCATGTGGAGTTTGTTACGGAGAGTAGTGGTGTCCGTTGTCGCGACTTGCCAGAGAGTGGTGGAGCCACATGTAGTTTGTTGCAGAGAGTAGAGGTGTCTGTTGTCGTGACTTGCCAGAGAGTGGTGGGGCCACGTGGAGTTTGTTACCAAGAGTGGAGTGATGTCCGTTATCGCAACTTGCTAGGGAGTTCGGACCGAACGGCTGAAGCTCGGTTGGGATGTCTGGTGGAGTAGAATAGCTCTCTGTCTCAGCAATCTAAGAGAAGCTCGGATGTTTTCAAGATTGCTGATGGGTTAACTATTGTTGGGTGCCTAGGCATCGATGCTGTAGACGGAGGTCATCCGCTGGAGGAGTCTGGAGGACACTGTGGAAGGTCGGCTGGCACTGTTGAAGGTTGGTGGCTGGAGAGGTACAGAAGACACCAGAAATAGTCGATCACTATAGAAATCCAGTTGCTGGAGCCCATTTGTTGTAGAAGTTCATCCGAAATCCAATCGCTGTAGAAGTTCGGACAGAGTCTGGTTCTTGTAGGAGTCCGAAAGAAGGCCGCTTACTATAGAAGCTCGGATGGAGACCGGTTGCCGTAGAAGTCCAGATGGAGACCGCTTATCATAGAAGCTCGGATGAAGTCTGCTTGCAATAGGAGTTCGGAGTAGAAATCCAGCTGCTAGAGCCCATCTGTTGTAGAAGTTCGGATGGAGTCTGGTTCTTGTAGGAGCTCGGATGAAATTTGAAAGGCGGTCGACCACCGCAGAAACTTGGACGGAGTCTGGCTACTGTAGAAGTCCTACTGCTGGAGAAGCTCAGACATTGACAAAGTTCGAAAGAAGCTCAGAGTATAGTCAATCATGACAGGAGGAAGTCTGGAAGAGATTCGGAGAGTAGTCGATCACTGTAGAAAATTGGTTGATAGTGAAGCCCAGAGAGCATTTGAAGCGGTCTGATAGATGAATGAAGGAGCTTATTATTGGAGAAGTCCAGATGGCACAATAGGAGTTTGTCCGTTGGAGGAATCTGAAGGACACTGTGGAAGGTCGACTGCTGGAGGAGTCCAGATGGTACTGTGGAAGCTCGGACAACCGGGGGAAATCAGAAAGATGCCGCACAAGGTCGGAAGCTGGAAGAGTCCTGGGAGGGTTGGCCTCTTACGAACTTCGGCTGGGGTAATTTTATACCCAATAGTATGTTTCTCAATTTTTATATTTGAGGGCTATGAAGTTCGATAAAATAGTGGGAGACACAATTAGATAAAAGTCCTAGTCTAGTTGTGAATGTCATCATGAGTCGTCCGCTTATATTGTGTTCTTATTATTACAGATTAACTACACACATGGCATCCTAACTTTCACTTAGAGGTATCCTAGATGCAAACAAGTTGACCAGACCTAACTATGTCGACTGGTCAAGGAATCTGAGAATTATTCTCACTCAGGAGAAAGTCTCTTATATTCTAGATATACCTGCACCAAATTTTTTTGGAAAAAATACTTTCAAGGAGGAAAGGGCCACATATAAGATGTGGAAAGATGACAGTGTGACTATCAAATGCATCATACTTGCCTCCATGAGCAACGAGCTTCAGAGGCAGCATGAGAACATGGATGTTCCCTCTATACTCCTTAATCTTAAGGAGTTATATGGGGAATAAAGTCGAACTGCTCGATACGAGATATCAAAGCAGTTGTTTTGTGCCTGCATGATTAAAAGCATCTTTATGCAAATGCATGTCCTGAAGATGATTGATTTGATCACTCATCTAGGACAGTTGAGGTTTGCCATGGATAGTGAACTGAGTCAGGATTTGATCCTGTAGTCTCTCTCTGACTCCTTTTCTCAGTTTGTCATAAATTATCAAATGAATAAACTGAACATCAGCCTGCCAGAGCTGTTGAACATGCTGAAAACAGCAGAGAGCCATTTCAAAAATGAAAAGGCTCTGATATTTCTTGTTGATAAGATCGATAAGAAGAAGGCAAAGAAGGGTTTTAAGAAAAAGATAAATCCTAAGTCTGGCATCTCCAAGAAGAAGACAAAGAAGGTCTCCATCAAAGGTACTTGCTATCACTGTGGCAAGGAGAGCCACTAGAAGAAAAATTGCAAGGAGTACCTTGCAACCATGAAATCGGCAAACATTACTAAAGATTTGTATGTGATGCAAATTAATTTATCATTAAGTACTTCAATTTCAGATTCTTGAGTATTGGATACCGTCTGTGGCTCATACCTTAACAAATCATTGCAAGATCTACAGAAAATAAAGAGTCTGAATAAAGGTGACTTCGAGCTATTCGATGCTAGTGGAGAATCCATTCGGGCCGAAGCCATAGGAACCAGAATTTTGGAGTTGCCTTCGGATAAAATTTTGGAACTGAAGATCTATTATTATATTTTAAATATCATTAGAAATATTATTTCTATACCATTATTATTGGAATAAGGTTTTGAAATAAATGTAAAGAACAATAGTTGTTCTATATATTTTTCTAATGAATATTATGGAAGTGCTTTTATTAATAATAATTTTTTTATTTTTTTACTTAATGATAATATATTTCATATTGATAATATGAAGAAAAGAAAGAGAGAGGATGTGAATGTCACATACCTCCGACATTGCCGACGTGGCCATATAAGAGTCAAGAATTAATAAGTTATTCAAAGATAATTGTTTTGATCCTTGTGATTATGAATCATATGGAACTTGTGAATCTTGCCTCATGGGAACAATGACCAAGACTCCATTTACTAGACATGGAGAAAAGATGAGTGACATTTTGAATCTTGTACGTACTGATGTATGTGATCCAATATCAACTCAAGCCAGAGGTGGATACTCTTTTTCATCACATTTACTAATGATAGGTCTAGATTTAGATAGGTGTATTTAATGAAACACAAATCTAAAGCTTTTGATAAATTTAAAGAGTATCAATGAATAGTTGAAAAATAAATCGATAAAAGTATTGAAACTCTTCGATCAGATCGAGGAGGAGAATACTTGTCTAGTGAGTTTTTCGATTATTTAAAATAAAATAGAATACTCTCTTAATGGATACCTCCTTATACTCTATAATTAAATAAAATTATGGAAAGAAAGAATCTCACCTTATTAGATATGGTGCGATCCATGATGTATTTCATGGATCTTTCGATATTGTTCTGGAGATATGCTCTCGAGGCCGCAGCGTATATTTTAAATAAAGTGCCTTCTAAATCTATTTTTAGCACACCATATAAAATATGAAAAGGAAAAAGATCCAATCTTAAGCATCTTAAGATTTGAGGTTGCCCGACTTATGTGAAAAATGTTGATGGATATAAGCTGGATGCTAGATCAAAACAATACAGTTATGTAGGTTATCCCAAGGAGAGTATAGGATACTATTTCTATAATTCTACTCAACTAAAGGTGTTTGTTTGTAGGCATATCGTTTTCTTGAAGAAAGAGTTTATCCAAAAAAGAGGCAATGGGAGGTCTGTCAAACTTGAAGAAGTTTAAAACCTACAATCCATCCAGGATTCACAAAATGGTTCTCAACCAGATGTGCCCATTATTGAGGCACAGCCACTACACACACCTCCTTTTTGAAGGTCGAATAGAGTGCATAATATACCACTCAGATATGAGTTTGTCATTGAGAATGACAATACATCCCACATCATTAAGAATGATGATCCCATGACCTATTCGGAAGCTGTCATGAATAGTGACTCTAACAAATGGCTCAATGCCATGAAATTCAAAATGAACTCATATATACCAACCAAGTCTGGACTTTGGTTGATGCGCCGAGGGTGTGACCCCAATAGGCTGCAAATGGGTCTTCAAAAAGAAGATTGGAGCAGATGGCCAGGTAGAGACCTATAAGGCCAGGCTAGTGACAAAAGATTTCAAACAAAAATAAGATGTTGATTATGAAGAAATCTTTTTGCCGATAGCCATGCTCAAGTCTATTCGGATAATGCTTGCTATTGCAGCATACCATGACTATGAGATCTGACAGATGGATGTCAAGACTGTCTTTTTCAATGAAAATCTTGAGAAAGAAGTCTATATGACTCAGTCAGAATGATTTATCTCTAGTGGGAGAGCAAATCAGGTATGCAAGCTGAATAGATCCATATATGGATTAAAGCAAGTATCGAGGAGCTGGAACATCCATTTTGATGAGACAGTCAAATCATTTGGCGTCATCAAAAATATGGATGAACCTTGTGTATACAAGAAGACTAATGACAATGCTATTGTCTTCTTGGTCCTGTATGTGGATGACATACTGCTCATTGGGAATGATATCCCGATGTTGCAATCGATCAAGACTTGGCTATCACAAAAGTTTTTCATGAAAGACTTAGGTGAAGTCCTATGTACTTGGTATAAATATCTATAAGGATAGATCAAAAAAGATGCTAGGCTTGTCCCAGTGTAGGTACATTGACTTTATATTAAAGAGGTTCAATATGGAGGAAAGTAAAAGAGGTTACTTGCCCATAGGTCATGGCATACGACTCTCTAAGAAAATATCTCCTAAGACACCTGAAAAGAGAAATAGAATGAGTTCTATTCCTTATGCTTCGACTGTAGGATCAATTATGTATGCTATGTTATGTACCAGGCCTAATATGGCTTATGCCTTAGGCATTGTAAGCAGATTTCAAGCTGATCCCGGAGAGAATCATTGAAAAGCTATGAAAAATATACTCAAATGCTTGAGAAGGACTAGAGATATTTTTTTAATATATGGTGGATCTAATTTAAAACTAAAAGGTTATACAAATTCTAGTTTTTAATCTAATCTGGATGATAGCAAATCTATATCTGGGTATGTGTTCACTTTGTATGGTGGTGTAGTAAATTGAAAAAATTTCAAATAGTAAACTGTTGCTGACTTGATCACTGAGGCTGAGTATATTGCTGCAAGTGAGGCTGCTAAAGAGGCCGTCTGGATGAAGAAATTCATCACAGAGTTGAGTGTGGTTTCAGGGGTTGAACAACCAGTGCCCCTTTATTGTGATAATATTGGGATAGTTGCTCAAGCCAAAGAATCAAGGTCTCATCATAAATTCAAGCATATCCTAAGATGATTTCACGTCATTCGAGAGATAGTCGAAAGATGCGATGTGATCATGGAGTGAGTTAACATCAAGAATAATATAGCAGATCCGTTCACTAAGGTCTTGTTAATGCAGCAGTTTGACCACCACCTTGATAGCATGGGTATCAAGTATAAGAGTGATTGACTTTAGTGCAAATGGGAGATTGAAAGAATAATGCCCTATAAGCCAATCGCATATGGAATACGATAGGGTGTTTATTGTAATTTATCTTTCAATCTCATGTAATTGACATTTATATTATTAATGAAATAGGTATTTTTTGATTCATTATATGCTGCATCTTATTCTTCTTAGATTAAAATGAATCCTATAGATCTGAACAATGATTTTAGGGCTATGATGAGATCATACCAGTGAGTGCTAAATCTTTGATAGCTCTGACCTAAAATATTTTTAGTCATTGGTATATTGAGTCAGGAATCAATGATACTGGTAAGACTGGCATGTCCTATGTATGTTCAAAAATGAGGGTGGTTGATTTTACAACCACTTATATGGTGACACTAATACAAGGATATGGATGCTCACTAGAGAATGAGTTCACTAAATTGACCTACGAGAGAATATCAGATGGAGTCTTATTTATATATCAACTGATGTTTCTCTAGTGGGAGTTGTGTAAGTGATCTGTTGACCTGAGATCATCATGGTACCTTGTGTACTTGATCCATATTTTGGTTCACTTTCCTAACTTGGTTCTTTGATCCTTGTATGGAATATTCTGGATATGATGAAGAGTACATGAAGGTTGTGAGTAATCAATAAGAGATCAATCACTCCTAATAAGGGGAGCAAACATCCTATATGATCTCATAGGTCGATGATTCGGAAGTCTTTAGCCAAAGCAGGATGATAATTAGAAAAAGATTTTTAATATATCATCAACTGAATCATCACCTTCAGATCAAGATACATAAAGATAAATGATTGGGTTTGACATATTTCTATGCCCATAGCTCATCTGGGATGTTGTTTGACTGAAGGATTATTGAATTACATGATAACTTACCACTGAAGGATATTTTGATAATTTTTCATCAAAATTTCAAATCTTTCGAATAGTCATGACACATTACTAGACATCAATTTTGATTTATAAATTTATCAGAATTAAAAGAGTTTAATTTTAAAATCAATTTGAAAGAATCTAAGTTGATTGGGACTCTTCGAGTGACCTAATCTCATCGGATTAGGTTTACGTCGAAAGTCTTGGTCTACTGCTGGCTAGATTTGGAACTCAATAAATCACACACTTTAGAATTTAGCTTTGGTCTGATCTAATTAGAATTTAATATAAATTCTATGGGTTAATTTGATATGCTAGCATATTGTATTAACCTAAGTTCCTAAATTGGTTTAGATCAAAGTGTTTGAGCTAACCTAGATTAGTTGCCTTTGACCTGATGGGATTGGGTCAGTTTCGATTGGATCCTTATCTAACTTGAAATAGTTTCAATGGAGAAGGACTCCTCTATGCCCACTAAAAGCTATTCCAAAAATAAATACCGCCCCATCTCTTTTTTGCATGTGAAGTTGGAGAGTCCTTCTTCATGAAGGCTCTTAACTATATGTGTTGCCTTAAAAGATAAACTAGAAGTCCTTTGATTTGTCATCAAAATTGAATGAAATTTTTATAACACATAGAAGAAGGAGAGTCCTTCTATGAGAAGTCTCTCATTCACCATAATTCATACACAGTGAATTTATTCACCATGTGAGAAAATAGAGTGACAATGGTTGGCGCCCCTTCATCCCATGACACATCCTTTGGTCATTTATATGGGATGCCCCACATGGCTTGCTACTATGATTTTGGATTGAAACTAGAGATTAGGGATGTAAAAATCATAAAAAAAAATTTTGAAAAAATATCTGAGAAAAAAAAATGAGAAAATTGAGTGGCAAAAGTTGTAAGATGGGTGGTGAAAAATTTAACAAGAGTTGCTAGTGTGCCTTAGAGTTTGGTTTTTCCATGTGTTGGAGCCAAAAATTAAATCTTAAGTTGTGAGACATCTGAAGAGTATCTTCTTGATGTGATCTTGGTGGCAAGCTTGGAGGTGACTGAATTTTGGTGTGATCGTATCATGAGTTTGAAGCCGGCAGTATTCTTGAGATGACAAGGCTACGGTGGCACACCGGTTAGGAAGAACCTTGGCCAACTTCTGTGTGGATCACTGTTGGAGGATTTTTACTTTGGAGTTTTGTAGAGAACACCAACATACACTTCATCTTTTTTAGTGAAAGTAAAAATTCTATCTCTTTTGCATATTTGTTTTTTGTTTTATTGATATCGACAAGATGATTCTAGGGTTTGAATTTCGGTTCGATAGTTTTATTTGATAAACCTATTGACTTATTTATTTTTAAAATTTTAAAAATCATTTTTTACTGTGTGGTCAGAATCCAACACTACATGCTCTAATCTCTACAGACCATCACGCCTCCTTTATAGAGCCAAAACCAACTCCAGATCGGAATCACAGATCGAACTCCAAAAAGTCCCAGACCGTCCAATTGCTTCCGCATGCTTTCTTGGCCACTCGATAATGCTCCTACCCACCTGATCATGCCTGCTCACAATTGCCATCATCAAATCATACCCTGCAAGCTTTTTGGGCCGTTGGATTGTGTAGAAACTCACATACATTGTGATATTTGCCATTTAGATCGGTGCGGTCCACAAAAGCCATGTGGACCGCAACATCCCATGCGGTCCATAGTAGACCTATTAGGAAATGTGTCCTAAAGTTAATTATTTGGATGATTATGCTCTTTATAATTATATATGAATTATGAAATAATAAAAGTTATTTGATATTTTTCATCACAAAATGTATATCTTTTTTATTAGAATTCTTGTGTTGTGATGAAGTCCTTAAAACTATATGGCAATCGATAAAGGAGGATTTATCGGATAGTTCTTAAACATATTTACAATCAAATGATACATCATTAAAGAATGATGATGTTCATCGAGTATAGATCATTGTGTGCCATATATATTGGTTGTCCTCTTAACCAAAGAGTATGGAGATACTGGTATGGCATACAGGTGAGATATAGGAGTACATTGTCACTAAACAAGTGACTCACCTGTGGAGCACTCTACTGTCAAGAGCAGCTCGCAAAGCATATGGGCATAAGTGTCTCTCAGAGCTGAGATCACCATAGTAACTTGCAAGCAACTCACTGTACTTTGATGTCAGACTATCTGTATTTCTAATACAATCATGGAAGGCTATTGGATACAGTCAATTACTTACAAAGTCTATGTGTGGATCAAGATGAGATTGATCCCTCCAAATTATAGGAGTTAATACATCACTGTATTTTAATTTAGTAAAATCTGGGTCCAGATAATCCATATAATAGATATGAAAGGTTGAAATATAATATGGATGACTCATCCAGAGTTGATAGTTAAATCCTAGATCATCCTCGAGTATTCAAGATCAAAGAGATGAATTATGCGGTAACTATATGCATAGATTCTTGAATATTATCTTGTAAATATTCGATCTATCCGAACATCGAAAATCATTGCTAGATGGTAACTTCGATTAGTATAAGAAACAGTTCTTGTGCTACCGACTTAGTATTCGAACAAGAGCATGCCTTACACATGTCATCAGCTAGCGGACACAAGCAGAGTGGGACCTTCTCCGATAGTCTCTTTATGTGAAAGGGAGTCATGTACAAAGTCAAGTAATGTAGGAAAGAATTAACCTAAGTCTATGAGTTCAATTTAGAAGTAAGTAACTCGATTGAATGAATAGA
Organism: Elaeis guineensis; assembly: GCF_000442705.2. Lineage (NCBI taxonomy): Eukaryota > Viridiplantae > Streptophyta > Magnoliopsida > Arecales > Arecaceae > Elaeis > Elaeis guineensis. The sequence continues at coordinate 12,485,217 of NW_027332424.1, forward strand.
TTAGCTTAATTGAGAATTAAGTTAAGAATCATACAGGATTAAACAAGTTGACTTTGTCTAGTTAGTACCAGACATGAGGTTCAGGTTTAATTCTAGGGATGATGATAATCTGATCAATTATTTAAAGAATTTATGTGTTGGAAAATGTAGGCAATTTCATACATGTATTTTGAAATTTTTTCAAATAAATTATAGCGGAAGATAACTAAATTAATCATATTAATCTAACATGCATATGATCTAATTATTAAATCAACCTACTCTAGGATCTATGATATGATATGTTACATATAAAATCTGAAATAATCATATGATAAAATTTGCATGTATGGATAAAAGCAGTAGATCAAATCTACTTCTATCTGAGTTCAGAACTCAATACCTAAGTGTAGGTCGATAATCATCGCTACTAAGATATATGATGAAGATGATCTCTACTGGTTGCTCATAGCCGCACATGTATCTGACTTCTATGAAAAATCCACTCGAAGCTCCGATATGATCGATCTTCTCGGAAATGCTAGTTCATGTGAAGACTTTCTCCATGGCTGATCTAGATCCTTTCTTCAAATCTTTGGAATCTTTTCAGAAATTGAAGATGGACTTCTGGAGGAGATGAAGAGGTAGAAGAAAGATGGAGAAGAAAATAATTTCTCTGTAATTTATTCTCTCTTCCCAAGCCCTTAGGACCAAAAACCTAAAATTCAAGTTTTTGCGCACACTCAAAGAGAAAAGACTCTCCTTCTCTTTTCAAACCATGAACTCATGCCCAAGGACTTCTCACCATGAAAGCCCTTTTCTCTAACCTCTTACATGCATAAAGAGAGAAACAAACCCCTTTTTTATAGGCATGTAATAAGTAGGGTGAAAAGTCCAAGAGATCTTGGACTCTTCCAAAAGATGTCACACCCTCTCCCAATTCCATGTCAAAATACACCCAAAAAATATGAGATGCCCCTTTTCATATTTTTTCATGATAAATTAATTCTATAATTGATTTTTTATAAAAAATCTCTTTGAAATTTTGTACACATAAGGAGAAAAAAATAAGTTGGCAGCAAGGTCTTAAAGATAATGTCAAACATTATCTATATAGTATCCTATTTCAAATCAAATTTGAACATACCATTTAAAATCTGATCCTACCCAAATATGAATGTGAGATAGAGAAGAAAAAGGACTCTTTAGTATAAAAAAATCTCATACAAAAACTATTTCAGCATGAAGAAAAATGGCATCAAAGTGGGAGGCGCATGGGGAGGAAGAGTCCAATCCTATATAGACTCTAGGTTTCCTTATTTGAATCCAAACCAAATCACATCTAGTTTAGCCTAAATAAAATAGATAAAACTTAATCTAATTAGGTTCATAAATTTTTAATCAAATTCTAATCAAATTAAGAATTGATTGAACCAAAGTTCTGATCAAATCAGGGATAATTCTCCCTTAGCAATTAGGCCATCTCATAACCTAATTGAATCAAACCTAATTGAATCCAATACAATTAGATTTTATTTAATCTTCTTTACTCAATTAAATTGAGCTAATAAATAATCTAATTATTAATTAATTTTTTATTAATTTACTAATACTTGGTGAATAAATTTATTATAATTTTTGCATAAGATTAATCATAAATCGAATTGACGATTAAGCTCTTGAATGATTCTCAATCATTGATCAGCCACATGATCAGTCAAAAACTTCTTTTGAGTGTGACCCCATAGGTTCAAACCTAAGTTAGTAATACAAAAATAAATTTTTAAACTAATCGATGCAACCATCTAGCAATAGTGATCCGACGTCTGGATAGGTCGAATGATGGTGAAGCAACATTCAAGAACTTATTGGCATATGGTTACCGTATAATTAATCTCTTTGACCCTAATGCTCGAGGATGACCTAGGATTTAACTGTCAATCCTAGATAAGTCATCCACATTATATTTTTATCTTTCAAATCCATCACATGGATTATTCGGGCTCAGATTTTACTAAATTGAAATATATTGATACATTAACTCCTACTAATTCGGAGGGGTCAATCCCATCTTAACTCACACACCGACTTGACAAGTACTTGACTGCACCTAAAAATCTTTCAGTACTGAATTAGAAATTCAGTTAGTCCAGCACCAAAGTATAGTGAGTTACTTGCAAGTCACCATGGTGATCTCAAGTCGGAGGGACACTTATACCCATATCCTTCACAAGCTACCCTTGATAGCAGAGTGCTCTGCAGTTGGTCACATTCAATAACAATATACTCCTACATCTCACCTACATGCCATACTAATATTTTCACACTATTTGGTTATGAGAATAATTAACGTATATAGCACACAATGACTTACACTTGATATCACTATCATCCTAGTAATAGCGTATCATTTGGTCGTGAACCAATTTAAGGACTATGCGATAAATCCTCCTTTATTGATCAAAATAGTTCTAAGAACTTTATCACAATATAAGAGCTCGTTAGAAGATGTAACCTTGAGATGAAAAAGGTTAAATAATTTTTATTATTTTTCAATTCTTATACATTTATAATTAGCATAATTATCAAACGATTGGCTTTAGGACACATTTTTCAATAACTCCCACTTGGACTAAAGCCAATCTATATAGTATCATACACCCATCTTCGATTTATCATCTCAGAACTCCTAGATATCGAGGTTTTAGTAAATGGGTTGGTTAAGTTCTTCTTTCCATCGATCTTCTAAAGATTGACGCCACCTTAACAGATTTCTTGAATAAGATGGTAGCGATGCAAAATACTTGGTAAGCTAATGAGATTTCGATTCCTTATCATGAGTTATAGCTCTGGTGCTGTATAATATAGCAAGACCATCATTAGAGGGTGCCACTCCTAGCTTGCTAGTAAACCTGTACAATCACATAGCTTCCTTGCAAGCATCGAATACTGCAATACATTCTGCCTCGCAAATTAAATTTGGCTATAATTTTTTGCTTGGAACTTTTCCAACAGATTGCTCCATTATTTAGGGTAAGAATGTATTCCAATACATTCTTGATATTATTATGTCCAACTAAAATTTGGAGTCATACTCTATAAGTATTAAGTCAGATTCTCCATAATCGAGTCACTGGTTCTTAGTATTTCTTAAATACCTAAGGATGTCCTTCCAGTGATTCTAACTCGGATCTTGTCAGTATCCACTCACTACTCTAGTGAGTATATCATATCTGATCTCATACATGATATACATGATAGAATAAATTTTACTCATAAATACTCTATGTATGCTGGATTAGAAAAATTCAAGCAGCCTCTTAGATCTATCTCTATAGATCTTCATCCCTAGGGGGAAGGATGCTTTTCTCAAGTCCTTTATAGAGAACTATGATAATAGCGAAATCTTTATTCTTTGTAATATGAGGAATGTCATTTTTAATTAAAAAAATTTTATTCACATACAAAATAAGAAATACACTCACAAAATTATTAACCCATTTGTATTTGCAGGGTTCTTCTTTATTCTCAACGAAGCCATGCATTTTGATCATTTATCAAAATACATGTTCCAACTTTGAAATATTTAGCATTGCCATAGGAGAAAAATATCTTGTTATGGTCAATACCATAATGTTGACAATATCCTTAAACAACCAGATGAGCTTTGTAGGTCTCCACCTTCTCGTCTGCGCTCTCTAATCCTATTGAAGATCTACTTACACCCTATGAGCTTTATCTTTTTGAGTGGATCAATGAGTGTCCATACGCCGTTGATCATTATGGACTTCATTTTAGACTCTATGGCTCCAAGCCACTAATCAGAGATGAACCTCTGTATGGCATCCAGATAGGCGATCAGATCTTTGTTGTTCTCATCGAGTTCAATAAGATCACATCCTAGAACTAGAAACCAAAGTATCTATCCGACGGATGTGGTACTCTATCGGATCTCCTTAATGATGCTTCTACAATGAGTTTCGAATTTGATCTAATCAAATCCAATTCTATGGGTTCATTAGATTGTGTCGATTCTTCTACCTATCGAACTTCATGAGTTCCACATTAAAGGCATCAATTTCTTCACCAAGGTACTCTTTTTTTTAAAAAAAATATCGAACAACTTTTATTCTTTAGCAAGGTAGAAGTTATATCTCCTAGATTCTTTATGGTTATCCTATAAAATAATATATATATGATCTAAATCCAAGCTAATCGATCTACAAATACTTGACATTATCCAAATATTTTCAAATCCTAAGGTAAGAAAGTATCGGCTTATGCCTAGTCCGTATCTCATATGGAGTTATTGTAACTGATTAATTCAGAATCTAGTTCAGAACATGACAAGTAGTCTCAAGAGCATAAAACTAAAAGAAGACTGATAGACTTGTAAATCTCATCATAGATCAAACTATGTCTAACAAAGTTGATTCAATAAAAGAGAATCCTATCCTCTTCTAGATATGTCAAAAATTCATCGAAAAAATATTCTCTTCTTTGGTCTGATCGAAGAGTTTCAATGCTCTTCCTAGTTTGTTTCTCTATCTTATTAAAAAATTATTTGAATATTTCAAATAATCCAAATTTATGACAAACATATTCGTAGATCCAATACATCAGTATGTATCAGACTTAGAACATCATTGGCTCGTTCACCTTTTCTAGCAAAAGGTGACTTGGTCATCTTACTAAGGAGATAGGATTGACAGATTGATAATGATTCACAATCATTGACTTTGAAAATTATCTTCTGTTGATCCTATTCTTGTTTATATGATCAAGCTCAAATTGCCAAAGGTAAGCTTTCATGACATTATCTACTGTAAGGAGTTTGTTTGTTGTGTACAGTATATTAGCAGGCTGTGTAAATGCATTTCTTAGTTGTCCATATGATTTTGACATCATTTATAATGATATCACAAAATCATTGGACAATAGTGACAGTCACTAAAACGATATTGTTAGAATTGAAAATAGACTTGACGATTCCTAAAACTAAGATTGGAACATAACTTCCATCTCTAATGTTTAGTAACCTCTTGCTATTTTCAAATTTTCTACAAACCTAAAGTCATTACAATAATTTAATGGGTTTTTGATATCTAGTATTTAGGTAGTAGTATCATAGATTGAGAAATCATAAGGTGTTATCACATAAGTATCTTATTCGACAACCATTTATTGATTTCTTTTTTTTTTGTCTGTTCAGATCAAGAGACTCTACCAGACTAGGTTAATCTTAGACTCTTTTGTCAGTTCAAACTCCTCAGCCCAAGCATGACTCTTTAGCAACTTTTTTTCTTTTCTCAAAAGATTGTTGTCCTACTGAAGATACATCTTCAAAGGTAAAAAAAAAACTCCTTCAATATTTAAAAGATTTTCTCTCACTGAGCATCATCGAATTTACAACTAAATTTATATTTTTTACTGCTCTCAAAAAATATCACATGGTAATATGATAGTTTAGCCACTTCTGAGAAGTGCCTTTGATCGCATCATATGTGTTGGATATAGGAATATCAGGTGCTAGATCCATAATTATATTTAGGATCCATTCATACTTTAGAACTATTTACAACTTTTGATACCATCTATCGAAGTTGGATCCTATAAATAAGTCACTGTCAAACAGTAAATGAAGCAACGGATATCTAGCCATAACTAAAAGAAAAACACAAGACCTCTATGTTTATGAATTGATTAAGCCTAAAGACTTGGACTTTAGTCTAAAGGTTCTTTCACTATTTTATACAAATTGGTAGACTCTACCTCCAATTCGAAGAATTACTTTAATCCCTTAGCAAGTACTAGAATCCACACAGACTGCATACGGGCCCAAGGATAGCTCAGTCAATCTATATGCATCTATGGATAGATTCTCAACCAATTATTTCTTCAAATAATTTTTAATAATTAATTTAGCCCCAGATTTTATTTTAGTAGGCGATGGGCCTCCACTGAAAGTTCTAGTTAGGTCAAACCATTAACATGAACCTACTCAGTGATTCTAACTAATGAATGATCAGGCCTGAAGATGGCTCGATCAATCCAACCATCGTCAGATAGTATAACAGAGTCATCATATGATGAATGATAATTCCATCATTCAGAGAGAACACTAGATAGATGGTGCCTACAATATCAATCAGAAATAATGGACCTATTATCATTCACCTTAATGGGAGGCTATGATCCAATTATCTCTATAACTAGCTCATTTTATGAATCTAATATTTAAAAAATTTAATTAATTTTTTTAAAAAAAAAGAAGAAGAGATTAATCAGTAGATCACAATCCTCTCACTGACTTCATCAAGTCACTTAATCAGATTCAAATCATGCTGATCGAACTGACACCTACATCAGTCACACTGATCAACCTTAATGTTATAGGTCAACTCGAATCACTTAGTGATCTAATCAAGATATGATCTATTAGATTTTGATGATGTAGTAGAATATAAATTTTAAAAATTTTTACATACATTCAACTATTAAAATAAAGTTTAACATTTAAACTAGTCTATCGAAACACAAAAGCCCTAAGAACCCCTTGATGATTATAATCAAATATCAAAAACATACATATCAGAAAGAGATCAGAAGTCATATACCAATAAGAAGATCACGATCTGATAATTTTGAGACCTTCACAAGACTCTAAAGTAGAAGCCCTCCAGTGATGATCCACATAGGATTGATCAGGGCCCTTTCCAATTCATCATGGTGCTGCAGCCTTCTTCTTAAGCGCGCTACCAATTGTCCTTCGTAAGAACTGGTTACACCATCACTTGTACACCTTTATGACCTCTACTAAGATCTTTCTAGAAACTCTTTCTCAAAAGATCTCACCACACACAAATCAAATTTTATGTTCAATACATGAACAATCTAATTTTTAGGATAAGTATCTCATACTTTCCTTTTCTTCCTCTCTTCCTTTCTATTTTTCTCTCCCTTTTCTTTGCCTTTTTTTCAAAATTTTTTCCACTTTTTTCTCTCATTCTCATGCCCATCCATAGCCATAAATAGCACATTGAAGCATGATGTAGCGCCCCCTATTTATAGAAAAGAAGGGGTGACACCATGGGACGCCAACTCTTGGCGTCCCTTCATTCTTACACGCACCATTTAATTTTTCCCATAGAATTCAATGAGATGGCATGAAAACTAAAGAGGCTAAGTAGTAGAAAAACTCTTCCTCTACCTAGAAAAAATTAATACGCCATCATATGGCACGTGGAAAGGAAATTAACATGAGAAATCAAGAGTCCTTAACAATTAAGACTCTTCCATAAACTCAATGCATATATGAAAGGCTATCCAATTTATTTGGTGATCAAACTCCTTGCCAAAGAAGGACTCTTCCTTTTCTTCTGTGCCCATAATTTCAAGTGCCATCTCATGTCACGAGGAATTAAGAAATGCATGGAGAATATGGAAGGAATTAAGAGTCCAATGTGAAATGGACTCTCCATTTTCATCGTCGAAAAACAAGGGACGTCCATATTTATTTTGGCCTGGAGTTCCTTTTCAGAGAAGGACTCCTCCTTCTCTTCCACATCCCACATCCCAAGGCTCCATCTGATGGTGCACAAAATAATAGGACGTATGGAAACATGTAAAAAAATTAAGTAAGAAAGAAGGACTCTCCTATCTTAACTCCCAAAATAAATGTGATGCCAATTTAATTCTTGCATATGGTTTCAATGTGGAGGAGGTTTATTCACATGGAACTCTTCCATATAAACTAGATAAACCAGCTAATAAATAGATAGTTCAAATCTAATCACATTAGGTCAAGGTAACAAGCAAAGAGTTAGCACAGACATATTTGCACTAAACCCAATTGAGAACTTAGGTTAATTCATGTGCTAGTAATTTAATTAACTCATTAAATTTATAATAAATTCAAATAGATTGGATCAAAATCAAATTTTTATTATGTCTGACTCATTGGATTCTAAATCTAGCCAGCAGTGGATCAAGACTCTCAATATAACCCTAATCCAATTGGATTAGGTCAGCTCAAGAGTCCCAATCAACTAGGACTCTTCTTAATTGATTCTTGAATTAAATTCTTTTAATTCTGATGAGTTTATAAGTCAAGATTGATGTCTAGCAATGCATCATGACCATCCAAAAGATTTGAAATTTGATGAAATATCAAAATTATCTTTCTATGGTGAGTTACTATACAATTCAATCCTTCGATCACACAACATCTCGAAAAGATCATGGGTATGAATATATGTCAAACCCAAATATCTATCCATATGTATCTCTATCCGATGATAATGACTCGATTGATGAATCAGTAGAAACTATTTTTATTGTTCATCCTTGCTCTGGCCAGAGACTCTCAGAGTTATCATCCTATGAGATCATATAGGATGTTCTCTCATCCTACAAGGAGTGACCGATTCCTTATTGACTACTCACAATCTCTATGCATACTTCACCATACCCAGAATATCCCACAAATATCTCAAAATGGTGTGCTAGAGAATAAACCAAAGTAAGGATCCATATACACAAGGTACCATGGTGATCTCAGGTCAAAGGATCACATGCACCACTCCCACTGAAGAACCATTTGTTGACATGCTGTAAGGCTCCATCAGATGTTCTTTTGGTAGGTCAGTTCAGTAAACTCATTCTCTAATGAGTACCTATATTCTTGTATTAGTGTCACCATATTAGTGGTTGTGAGATCAACCATCCTCTCCATTGAGCATACATAGGATGTACTAGTCTTACCAGAATCATCAATCTTCGACTCGATGATCCAATGATTGAAAATATTTTAGATTGGGGCTATCAAGATTTTAGGTCTCACTGGCAAGATCTCATCATGGTCCTAAAATCATTATCCTAATCTATGGGGTTTATCATAATCATAAAAAATATGATACAATAAATGATAAAATATAATATCTCATAAATAAAAAATAACTAATGTCATACAAATGAGTAGAAAGAAAATAAAGAAAAATCCCTTCGCATCCCTATGCGATTGGCTTGTAAGGCATTATTTTTTCATAATCCATCAAATTAGCTAGGTAACTAAAATCGATGGGAGGGTCTGCTAAGCTTACTTTAGATACCATCGAAATAGCTACGTAAGCCACTCTCAATTAAAAACCATCAATCGAAATATCAAACTTATCTTAATCATCAATTGGTTAACTTGTTTCGATTTGACCAGTCTAATAATTCAGGTTCAACCACTGAGCCACAATCAAGATCGATTTGATCTAATCAAAGATATGGACTTGACCATCTACAACTATTATATTGGTTCCAGAGAAATTCTGATTTAGTCTAATTCAATATTTGGTTAGATTTAATCAATTTCTCTATATAGTCTATTAACTCTTTGATTCTAACCATTAGGTCTAATCTAATTAAGAAGATCTGATTTGAGCTAATTCATGCCTCCATATTTTATACGAATGATATTAGATCTTTAATTCACGATTCTAGATCTAATCTATTCTTCACTTAATTCTCAATTAAGTTCAGCATCAACATGGGTTTAGATTTAGATTTGAAATAATTTCAATTTTTCATATTATAAATAATTTACAATAAATTTTATGTAAAGATTTTTTATTTTAAAACTAGGTCGATTCAATCAATATTGAGCTGGCTATACAAGGGGACTAGGTCAACTCAGTTCAAAATTAGATCAGCTCAGTAATTATGCGAGCACATTTCAGATCTAAAAAATCTTGCATAATCCTAAAATAAAATCAATCATAAACACTTTTTAGATCATATCTAAACTTGTTATGATTCAAGATTTTATTTTCTCATGATTAAAATAATTTTAATCATATAGATTAGATGTTTTATTTTTCATACAGCTTTGTATCACATACAACAAACCTAGAATTTCAAGATCTAAGATTTTACAAAAAAATAAGTTCTTCCTTTCATATTCTTCTTCATGAGATCTAATCACATGGCACTCCTATACATCAAAAGAGCATCCCATTGAAAGAAAAGAGAGGATATTTAAACCCTTCTTGCTCCTATAACCGGATGGCCTGATGATCAATCCAATCCAAACACTTGCTAATCGAACCATCTAATCTAATCACATATCATATATGCATAAATTTAGATCTAATCTACATTACATCATATCTGATCATAATCTTAGATCACATCTAAATTAAATCATAAACATCATATGCAATACATGAAATCAAATTTTATCAAAGATCAGTACAAACTAGGACAACCTTTTCACTGTAAGGGATAAACCCTACAGCAGGATAACCTTATATCAGTTTATGCGATCAACTATTAATTAAATTTAGATCTATGATATCATATATTAGATCTAAATAAAATTAAAATTCAGATTTAATATGCACATATAACATATCATAATGAACCTAGGTTCTGATACCACTGTTGGAAAACATAGGCGATTTCGTATATGTATTTCAAATTTTTTTTGAATAAATTATAGCAGAAGATAACTAGATTAATCATATTAATCAAATATATATGATCTAATTATTAAATCAACCTACTCTAGGATCTATGACATGATATGTTACATATAAAATCTGAAATAATCACATGATAAAATCTTCAAGCATGGATGTAAGCAGTAGATCAGATCTACTTCAATCTGAGTTCAGAACTCGATACTTAAGTATGGGTCGATAATCACTACTACTAAGAGATATAATGAAGATAATCTTTACTAGTTGTTCGTAGCTGTACATGCATCCGGCCTCTATGGAAAGTCCACTCAAAGCCCCAATTTGATCGATCTTCTCGGAAATGCTAGTTCGTGCGAAGATCTTCTCCTTGGCTAATCTGGATTATTTCTTCAAATCTCTAAAACTTTTTTAGAGGTTGAAGATGAACATCTAAAGGAGATGAAGAGATAAAAAAATATAAAAAAAAATAATTTTTTTTAATTTATTCTCTCTTTCCAAATCCTTAGGATCAAAAATCTAGAATTCAAATTTTTGCACACACCCAAAGAGAAAGGACTCTCCTTCTCTTTTCACGTCATGAACTCATGCCCAAAGACTTCTCACCATGAAAGCTCTTTTCTCTAGCCTCTTACATGCATAAAAGAGAGAAACAAACCCCTTTTTTATAGGCATGTAATAAGTAAGGTGAAGAGTCCAAGAGATCTTGGATTCCTCCAAGAGATGTCACACCCTCTCCCAATTCTATGCCAAAACACTCTCAAAAAATATGAGATGCCCCTTTCTATATTTTTTTATAGTAAATCAGTTCTCCAACTAATTTTTTGTAAAACAACTCCTTAAAATGTTGCACACATAAGGAGAAAAAAATAAGTTGCCGACAACATCTTAGATATAATGTCAAACATTATCTATATGGTATCCTATTTCAAATTAAATTTGAATATACCATTTAAAATTTGATCCTATCCAAATTTGGATGTGAGATAGAGAAGAGAAATGACTCTTTATCATTAAAAATTTTAATGCAAAAACTATTTCAGCATAGAGAAAGATGGCATCAAAGTGGGAGGCACATGGGGAGGAAGAGTCCAATCCTATATGGACTCTAAGTTTCCTTATTTGAATCCAAACCAAATCACATCTAGTTTAATCTAAATAAAATAAATAAAATCTAATCTAATTAAGTTTATAAATTTTTAATCAAATTTTAATTAAATTAAAAATTGATTGAACCAAAGTCCAGATCAAATAAGGGATAATTCTCCCTTAGCGATTAGGTCATCTCATAACCTGATCGGGTCAAACCTAATTGAATCTAATTCAATTAGATTTTATTTAATCTTTTTTACTCTATCAAATTAAACTAATTAATAATTTAATTATTAATTAATTTTTTATTAATTTACTAGCACTTGGTGAATAAATTTATTATAATTTTTACATAAGATTAATAATCAATCAAATTGACGATTAAGTCCTTGAATGATTCTCAATCATTGATTAGCCACATGATCAGTCAAAAACTTCTTTTAAGTGTGACTTCATAGATTTGAACCTAAGTCAATAGTATAAAAATAAATTTCTGAACCAATCGATGTAATCATCTAGGAATGGTGATCCGACATCCGAATAGATCGAATGATGGCAAAGCAATATTCAAGAACCTATTAGCATATGGTTACTATATAATTCATCCCTTTGATCCTAATATTTAAAGATGATCAAGAATTTAACTATAAATCATAGATAAGTTATCCATATTGTATTTCAATCTTTCAAATCCATCACATGGATTATTCGAGCTCAAATTTTACTAAATTGAAATACATTGATACATTAACTCCTACTAATTCGGAGGGGTCAATCCAATCTTGACTTATGCACCGACTTGACAAGTAGTTGACTGTATTCAAAAAAATTTTTATTATTGAATTATAAACTCAGTTAGTCTGACACCAAAGTATAGTGAGTTGCTTGTAAGTCACCGTGGTGATCTCAAGTCGGAGGGACACTTATATCCATACCCTTCGCGAGCTACCCTTGACAGCAGAGTACTCTGCAGTTAGTCATGTTTGGTGATGACGTAATCCTATATCTTATCTGCATGTCATATCAATATCTCAATACTATTTGATTACAAGGACAACAAATATATATGGCACATAACGACTTGCACTTGATATCGCTATCGTCCTAGTAATAGTATATCGTTTGGTTGCGAACTAATTTAAGGATTACATGATAAATCCTTCTTTATCGATCAAGATAGTCCTAAAGACTTCATCACAACATAAAAATTTATTAGAAGATGTAATCTCATGATGAAAAAGGCCAAATAATTTTTATTATTTATCAATTCATATACATTTATAATTAGCACAATCATCAAACGATTGGCTTTAGGACATATTTTCCAACATTGAGAGATTGAATTCATGTCTTAATTAATTTTAGATTAGATCTGATTTAATTAAGGCTTGATTAGGTTAAAAATTTAAGTTAGACTTAAACCAAAATCTTAATTAGATTAGGATTAATAGGCTCTTCGAATCAGATTCGAATCAGATTCAAATCGGATCCAATTTGAGTCAAATCTGAGCCCATTTGGTTTAGAACCAAAAAGTCTCAGAACCTTGAGACTCTCTCTCATGGCGATCAACTAAAAGAAGGAATGGAGCATTAAAAGTTTTCATCCTTATGCGCGCATGTGAAGGTGTTTGTGTGAAGGTATTAGGTGCTCTCCTTTCTCATATCCGGTTCCCACTTTGAATAGGATTAGATGTCCTAAATTAGTTAAGACTTTGGATTAGATGTGGGCACCTCAACTATAAAATAGGGACCTCTAATCACTGGTAAAAATACAAAGATTTTGTGTGATAAAAACAAAGTGGAGCGTTGGTGAGAAGAGTGCTTGTGCGATAACAGGAAAGGAGGAGTCCTTTCTTCCTTGACGTGTGGGATTCTTGACGTGCTGATCTTAGGTGTGAGGATCTCATCCCAAGCATCCCTAAGGAGAGGAAATCAAATCTCCTCCCTTCGCTTGCTTCACTTCTTAAGATTGATGCGTAGGGCTTCATCCCTCTTCCTTATAGAGCTTGGCGTGCGTGCGAACTAGAGGATCTGTGTGTTCAGACCTTACGAGGCATCATATTTGAGTTCTCCTAGAGATTTTGATCTCTATTCTACTGCATATTAGGTATGTTATGTTATTACTAGAATAAAAAAATTTTCAGATGCACCCTGACCATCTAATCAGATCGGATGATTTTTTCTTCAACTGGTATCAGAGCCAGGCCTGATACATGGATGTATAACTAATTTTTTTGATATGATTATATGTTGTATGTGAAAGAATAAGTGCCCTACAAGCTAATCACAAGGATTATGTTATGGGACTTATTCATATATTCTTTCAATTCATGTAAAGACATTTGTTTTTGATATAAATAAAAATGAGGTATTTTTGATTCATCATTTCAGTTGCATCTTTTTATATTAAGGATTATGATGAATCTCATAGATTAGGATAATGATTTTAGAGGATATGAATGAGTCATGCCTGTGAGATCTAAAACCCTAAAATCCTAATCTTAAATATTTCTGGTCGTAAGAATGTTGAGTTGGGGATCAATGTTCAGAAAGACTGGCACATCCTTTGTATGCTCGATAGAGAGGGTGGCTGATCTCACAAGCCACTTGTGTGGAGACACTAATACAAAAATATGGGTGCTCATTATGGAATGAGTTCACTAAATTGACCTGTCAATAGAGAATATCTTATGGAGTTTTACTTACATGTCAAAAGATAATTCTCTAAGTGAGAGTTGTGTAAATAGTCCTTAGACTTGAGATCACCATGAAATCTTGTACATATCAATCTATATTTTAGTTCACACTCAAATATGATATTAAATCATATACGGGATATTCTAAATATGATGGAGTATGTATGGAGGTTGTGAGTAGGTCAACAAGGAATTGATCACTCTTAGTAAGAAGAGATGATATCCTACATATTCTTTTCTCTTGATAAACTCAGGAAGACTTTGGCCAAAGCAAATAAAGATTAGATAGAAATTCTAATACTTCATTAGAGTTATCATTGATTGATAAAGAATCAATAAGAATATGTATTGAGTTTGACATGATTCCATACTCATAAACATATTCAGGATGCAAGATGATCAAAGGACTGGGTTGCACGGTAACTTACCACTGAAGGGTATATTTGATTTTTTTCATCAAATTTTACATCTAGGTAGTCATGATATATTGCTAGACATCAATCTTGACTTGTGAGTTTGATCAAATTAAAGGTTTAATTTGATCACAAATTAGACAGGATTTTAATTGCTGAATTCAGGTTAACTTGTTTCAGACCTAAATTGATTAGAAAGGTTCTAATCAAATTTGGTCCACTTGCATCTGGACCTACTACTAGCTAGATGATAAACCTAATGGATCATACACAAAAGAGATAACTCAAAGATCTAATTGGATTAGATTAAGTTTGCAGAGTTAACATGCTAGCACATGTTGCAAACACTAGCTCTTAAAATCGAATCGATTTTGATTTCGGTTCTAATTTGAATAAAATTGAGTTAATTAAGCTCATGATTTATTTGGGTCTAATTTAGGTTAGCCAAATGTTAGCACCTAATTGAATTCCTCTTATTTGGTTTGGCCTAATTGGATTGGGTTAGCTTTGACTTGGTGTTATGGATAGATATGGACTAAAGAGTCCATTTGGTTATGGACTCTTAGCCAAACACCCATGCCACCTTATTTTTGAGTTTTTCCATGCCTAAAAGAGCTAAATGGTGCCTCCAATATGAGCCCTTGGATGGCATGAGGCATTGATATGTGGTGGAGAAGGAGGGCACCACAAATTGATGCTACGCGACTCTTCAAAAACACCGATAAAAGACCGCGTAGACTCCTTCTGCTTTAAGTCTCTTAGACACCACTTATATCAGATAATCTTTTGATTTTTATACATCTAAGGAAAGAGTTTCTACATGTAAAAATGTAAAAATAATTTGATTAATGAAAAGATGCTTACCGCATCTTTTATTGGGCGCACGCGAAAGAAGAATAAAACGTCGTATCTGATAAGAGAGTTTCACCTGCAGAAGGACTCTTATCAGATATGACTTTTTCTCTATTTAGGATGTGGAAAGACCTCTGAAATTTGATTTGGGACATATGGATTGGATAACACCCGTTGATAGGCGTCTCCACGCTAATTATAAATAGCGTGGAGTCTCCGGTGTTTTGGTATTCAGAAGTCTATCTCTTCTTTCTTACATTCATCTCTAGTTTGTCCAATTTCTTTCTTCCTTTCCTTGTTAGGACAAGTCCAAATATAGTAAGGGCAAGTTCGAATTAGGATAAGAGCTTAGGAAGATAGTAAAGGAAGACAAAGAGATAAGAAAGGTAGAGAAAGACAAGCCTAGGGAGGAGGGTGTTCAAGCAAACACAAGAGGAGTGTTGTGCTATCCAAATTAGAGAAGAAAAATCTTGAAAGAGCTTGTGTCTTGATCCAGTCTCTGTGTGGATCACCATTGGAGGGCGAACGCTTGGGCGCCTAGTGGAAGCTTTGTCGAAATATTTTGGATTTAGCGATATAGGTATTCTTCTATATCTTCTATAGTGTCATGCATGTTTAGATATATGATTATTAATCACCAAGGAGGTCTTAACTTAGGATTTGATAATTATGATTTCATTATGCAAAATTATGAAATTCATACTTCCACTGTGCTATCATAACCCGACAGTATGTAACCAAATTTTTATGTTAGATATTAAAATTAGATTTAGACCTATTGTTTAAAAATTATTTGATCTAATTTTGATCAGATTTTAAGAACCTAATCAACGGTTGATGATGGTTTGTTCTAAATCTGGTATAACAGAAGTTTTTTTATACAGATTTTTACTAAAATAATAATTAAATTAAAATTTATTTTAAATTTATTTTAATAAAATTTTTATGATGTTATTTTGGGTTGGAAGTTAGACTTAATCAAGATCTGAATTGAATCTATTTTGATAGATTTTCAGATCTGATTTCAAACAAAATTTTGTACAATGCAAAATCAGGTCTAACCAGAATTTTATTTTCATGCGTTCATATATGTATTTGAATTATTTTTCTATGAGATCTCAGATCTAATTTAAGTATTTTATATACTATATAAAAGTAGATTCAGATCTAAAATTTATATAAAATTTATTTGAAATTAATCTGATGCATTGATTTAATTAGATTAGATACATAATATGAATGATATGATCATGTTCATATGAATGTATGCCTGTTTTGATTATTGTATATATATAGATGTAATTAATTTTTGAAATTAGATTTAGATTTTAGTAGTCCAGTACTCAAATTGAGATGAGCACTAGACCATCTGGTCATAAGAGGAAGCAAGGATTGAGTCTCTCTCTTACCCATTCAATGGGTTCTCTTATGATGTGTACAGATGCTATTGTGATCAAGTCTCATGAAGAAGAATAATAAAAAAATTAAAAATTATATTTAAATTATATTTAAAATGATTTATGATTAATTATAATTTTAATAAAATAAATTTAGATATAAAATTATTTTAAAATCTGAATTGTAAGTTGCATATGATGTAATCGATAGTGATCTAAAAGTGGTCATGGTACTGGTGGATTTTTTATAGATGCTAGTGTATGCAGATTTTAAAATTTTTTTAAATCTAAAATATAGTAAAAAAATTAGATTAAAATATTTTTAATCTAAACATGCATTCATCATGTGAAAATATACCTATAGATCTAGTTCATATGCTGAAATTAACATAAACTGATTTTAGAAATAATAAATGAAAGCCTGTAATCTATTCACATACCTGAATTATTTTTTCTTTGCTTCAAACCTACAACTGGAGTTAAATTTGATTCAATCCCTGAATCTAAGGCCTGAACATGTTCTAAATTAGTAGTACAAGGGTCCTACCTCTACAGGTATCCATAGGACTGACCTGAATAGATCCGTTTGACTCCTGCTTGCTTGAACCAAAAGTCTGAAAACCTGGAGAGGCTTTTAATTATGAATCCTTTTAATCTTTCTTTCTTAATTCTTGAAGAAATCAAGAATCTTTCTTGATCCCTCAATTAATCAAAAAGAACAACAATCAAGAAGTGGTTGCAACTAACTCTCAACAAACTTGAGATGGAAGGGAACAAAGCAAGAAGCGAGTTGGTGCCAACTATTGACACACCCCTTTGTTGCCGCCCACCCCTCTTTTGGCTCCAAGAAAGGATGCCTAGAGAAAAAGGGCGTGGGCTAGAGAGAGGAAGAGAAGAGGAGGTGTGGGCACAGTAATAGGTGGCAGCAAGAAGGGAGAAGTTGATCTTATATGAGAAGTAAAGGCTAAGGTCCTTTATATAGACAACTTAAGCGTGTCCTAATCAAATTAGGATCCCTCCTCCTAATCATATTAGAAGTCCTAACCATAATATACTTGGACCAAATAAATAGGACACCACCCATATCTCACCCAAGTCCATACCCAATGCTAGGCATCCCATCATATGGGACCTAATTAAAAGTCTCAAATCAGACCACATGATTTCATAAATTCTCTTCAAGGGTTCTTAATAAATAAAATCAAGAAAATCTTTCTTAATTTAATCTAAGTTATAAACTAAACATCCAACTATTGGATCTTATTGAATCAAATTCAATTAGATTGAAATTAAATATAAAAATTGATTAAAATTTATCATATAAATAAACCAACCATAAGAGAAATTGAATTCACCTAGGTGCTAGCAAGGTTAATATGAACCCAATAGGATTTCTCCAAATCCATATAAATTAGTGCTTCATAAGCCTAATTATAATCAATCCAAATCTTCTCGCTTTATGTGTGACCCCATAGGTTCAATTCTATCTGGTAGTGGACATACCATGATCTCTATCATAGGTATCACTAAAATCTCTTTCAATGGATCAGAACAGTTTCATTCCAACTCGACAAGGATTATTGATCCAAAACGATCCTATTGAGCTTTCACAATCTATTATTGACATCTAGCAATATGTAGTGGCAACCCAGCAGGATCAAAATAAAATCTTTAGGTATAGTTAATGTATGATACAGTCTCTCTATCATGAGTTCCGATTAGATGGTAGATCATGGATACATCGTCAAACCTCATCATCAATCATATGATAAATTTGATCAGCTCAAGTCTAATAGTGATTCTAAATAAAACTCTTTTTCATCAATCACACTGCTATGATCATAGACTTATGGACTTAACTTTTCAAATCTCATAGGATTACTCCTCTCTATCAAGGTCGATAGATCCCATCTAGATGCATACGTTGCTCGCACAGCTAAACCAATTGAAGCCAACATCCATTACAAAAACTCATAATCAAGTTAATATTTATGTGTAATCAAACTACAGTAGTCTTACTGGAGCAACTGTGATATCGTAGGTCAAAGGATCAGTCACACAACTACAGCATCGAAATAATCACTAACGATCGAATAGAAATCTATGTAATCTCTCATATGGTCACGCTCAGTACTAGTTGTTCTCTAACAACTATCCATACTTTTCACTCAGTGTCTCTACACTATAGATAAGAGACTCATCTATCTCGAAGGAAGTAAATCATGCACTGATCTATTTGGAAGGATCACTATCCCCATGACTATCCTATGATCGAGATCAATTTAGGAATCAATCATATATGCCTCTAATTCTCAACACTTGAGAATATGTATCATAACATCAATTTCAAAGATGATTCAAAGACACATAACACTTAAATGAAAAAAGAAAATTTATCTTTTATTGATTAAATCAATAGTTTAAGTACAAATTTGTGTCATAGAATAAAAATATGTCAACCAATAATTAGCTTTTAGGACATACATCCAATAGATATATGTGATGTATATATGATATTCAGATCAAATGTATGCATGTTTAATTATTAAACAAAGATCTAAAAATTAGATTTTAAGATCTAAACTTTTGAAACATATGGTATGCTTCACTTAAAACCTTAGTAGAATAGTTCTACAAACTGAAACACACATTTTACATACTTAATTTAGAATAAATGATCTAGATTTGAGATTAAAGATGTTAAGACACCTCATAAATCGATGGGTAATAGGTTAGCATGAATCAGATCTTCTAACTAAGTTAGATCTAGAGTTAGAAATAAAATATGGACTAATTAGATAAATTGATTAAATCTAATCAGGAGTTGAATTAGATTAGGTCAGAATTTTTTTAGATCAATCTCAATAGTTATAGCTTGATCAAGTCTATATTTTTTATTATACCAAATAGACCTAATTGTAGCTTAATGGTTTAACCCGAGTCTTTTGGTTGATCAAATCAAAACTAATCGATCAATTGATGTCTAAGATAAGTTTGGTAATATTATTTGACAATATGATTAGTGGTTTTTAATTGGCAGTCCACTTAGCTGGCCATTTTGATGGTGTCTCAGACAAATCGAGGTAGACCCTCCCATTGATCTCACTTACCTGACTAATATGGTAGATTATGTTTTGATAGGTCATTAATTGATTCAAACTAATCCATGCCATTAAGGTAAATCAGTGTGACTAATTTAGGTATCTTTGATCAGGCTTGTCTCTAGTCCTCTTTATGACTTGATGAAGTCAATGAAAGAATTTATGACTTATCGATTAATCTCTACTCTTATTCTCAAATCATTAAATCAGTTCGATTGAGTTAGGTGCCAAGGACCAGCTTGTCTATAGTCCTCTTAATGACTTGGTGAAGTCAGTGAGATAATTTAAGACTTATTGGTCAATTACTTGTCAAATCATTGAAATTAGATCTTCTAAATTATTAGGTCCTTAAAATAAGCTAGCTATGGAGATAACTAGATCATAGCCTCCCATTAAGATGGATGATAATGGGTCCAACAGTCTAGGTAAGCATTGCAGATCCATAGACCTAGTGTTTATTTGGATATTGAAATTATCATTCATTATATGATGACTCAGATGTATTATCTGATGAATGGTTGGATTAGTCGAGCCTTCCTCGAGCCTGATCATTCATTAGCTAGATTCACTGAGTATATTCATGTTAATGGTTGGACTTAATCGGGACTTTCAATGGAGGCCTTCACCTACTGAAAAGGCATCTAGGACAAAATCAATTACTAAAAATTATTTAGAGAAATAATTGATTGAGAACCTATCCATAGATGCATATGGATTGGCCGAGCTTTCTACAGACCTGTATGTAGTCTATGTGGATTCTAATACCCACTAAGATATTAAAATAATTTCTTAAATTGGATGTAGAGGCTATCAATTCATATAAAATAATGAAAGAACCTTTAGACTAAAGTTCAAGTCTTTAGGATTAATTAATTCATATACTCATAGGTCTTTATTTTTTCTTTCAGTGATGGCTAGTAGTGTATTACTTCGCTCACTGTTAGACAGTGACAAGCTTATAAGATTAAATTTCGATAATTGATATCAAAAGCTGAGAATAATTTTTGTGTTAGATATATGTCCTAGAAGCCAATATAGCTGATATATTGTAATAAATCCAGAACATAATTTTATACTTAATATATTGATATGATCAATAAAAGGATAATTTTTTTCATTCAAGTGTGATGTGTCCTTGAATCATCCATAAAATTAGCTTCGATACATATTCTCAAAGTATTGAGAATTAGAGACATATATTTAATTCCTAAATACTCCCAATCATAGGATCATAATGATGATGATGATGGATCTAGACAGACTGACGCACAAATAGCTTTCTTTGAGAAAGATGGGTCTTTAGTCACAGGACCATAAGTGTGGGTAGTTGTTAGAGAACAACTAGCACTGAGCATGACAATACGAAAGATCACTTAGATTTCTATTCGATCATCAGTGATTATCTCAATGCTGTAGTTGTGTGACTGATCCTTTAACTTGAGATGGTACTGCTACTCATAGTGAGACTACTGGAGTTTGACTGATATAGAAACATAGGTCTCAATAAGCTCTTGTAGTGGATGTTGGCGACAGTTGGTCCACTGTAAGAGTGGGGTGCACATCAAGATAGGATCTATTGACCTTGATAGAGAGGAGTAGTCCTATGAGATTTGAGAGGCTAAGTCTAAGAATCTGTGGTCACAGTAGAGTGATTGATAGAAAAAAGTTTTTATAGACATCATATCTGGACTTGAGCTAATCAAATCTATCATATGATTGATGTTGAGATTTGATGATTTATTCATGATCTGTCATCTAGTCGGGACTCATGATAAAAGGACTGAATCACATGTTAACTACATCCAAAGGTTCATTTCAGTTTTACTGGATTGTCACTACATACTGCTAGGTGTCACTGATGGATTATGAGAGCTCACTAGGGTTGTTCTGGATCGACAATCCTTATTGAGTTAGAGTAAAATTGTTCCGATCCATTGAAAAGAGTTTCAATGATACAATGATAGAGATCATTGTATATCTCACTATCAGATAAAATTGAACCTATGAGGTCACACAATAAAGAGATTAGATCTGAAATAAGTAATTGAGCTTATGAAGTGTCAATTGGGTTTAGAAAAATCCATTAGGTCCATGGTAACCTTGCTAGCATATGGTTGGACCCAATTCCTCTTTCCGTTAGAATTACTTATTTGATTAGTTAATTCTAACTAAATTACCTACTAATTATCTATATGAATAAGATTCATGAGACTCCAATTATTGAGTGTCTAAAGTTATGGATCACATAAATTAAGGATGCAAGTTTTTTATAAATCTCCTTGATAGTTATTATAGGGCACCACTTTGATTTGATCAATTTGGGCATGTCTATTGATTAGAGGGCCTTTGGATTTTATATGGGGCATCTCTTGAGTGTAAAAGAGGGTGTTTAATTATGGGTACAAGGGATCCAATTGTTGGAGCCTAATGGGCTTCCTAATGTAAGTTGGATAACTTAAGTTAATAGAAATCCTAATGCAAGTAGGACTTGTATTATATGATTGAATAGGATTTAATCTTTGTGCCTATTTAAAGGGACCTCCCCTAAGATCTCTAAGCCATCAAAACCAGCAGCCCCTCACACTCAAAGGCTCTCTCCACATCCTCTCTTCCTCTCCCTTTCTCTTCTCTTAGGTGTTCTATACACCCCTTCCTTGGGATGTGCATCCCAAGGAGTTCCACGTCCAAAAGAGTTTAGGGGCCTCTTTCTTACAGGTTTCTAGTATCTGGTAGCAGCACATAGTAAGGAGAAACTCTAGAGAAGAGGAGAAGAAGAAGATCAAGTGTTAATCAAGATCCAAGCTTCGTTCAGATTCAGTAGGCTGAATTTTGGAGAATCAAAATTCAGATTAAAGAGGATCATTTCAGACTGATCTCGAGTGGATACTCATAGAGGCTGGATACTTGTGTAGCTAACAGAGAGCTTCTTCTCTTTCAGATCCAATTTTGAAGAAAGAGATTGTGAAACAGATATGTGATTTAATCATAATCTAAATTTCAGCATATATCAATTTCAGCATATGAGATAGATCTAGGTGATTTTATATTTTTATGCATGTATAATTTAGATTAAAATTATTTTAATCTTATTCTTCATAGTGGTATTTAAAAAATAAAATTTTAAAATACACATGTATGTACCAAACTCTGAATTCCATCAGTGGTATCAGAGCAATAAATATTCATATACTGAATTTTGATATACATACTTTTGAAAAAGTTTCAAAATCAATTTTTTTCTTGATACATAAGATGTATGGATGGATTTTGAAATCTAAAATTTAATTTTAGATTTAATTTTAAAATATATAGTTGATATATTATTGCATGCATAAATCTGAATTTTGATCTAGAAAGAGTTTTAGTTAATGTTCATGTGAAATATAGATGCATGTATGAAATCTAAAATTTTTTTATGATCTAAATTTTGGTTCATATATATGATATATGATTACATATTTAGATCATAAATTTATTTTTAATCTCATTCATGATTAGTATATGAGATATATGATATCATACTTAGATCTAAAATTTTATTTAGATCTCATTATACATATATGTATATGATATATATTTGTATGTTAAAACCTCAAAATTATTTTCATATTCTAAAACTTACTTTTATGCAAAGAATTTAGATCTGAAATATAATTTTAAAATCTAAAATTTGTATTTGTGCATGAGAGTTTTGATCATGAGAAAATCAAAAATTAGGTCATGTAATAGGATTACATCCAAGATTTTTGATTTGAGTCATATGGGTCTAATTTGATTAAGTAATTGATCAAACTGAGTCAAGTATTGAATTGAGTTAGATCAATTAAGTTAATGATCATATAATTATTGTTGATCAAATCGATTATATCCCATATGTAGAATTGATTAACTTTATGATGTAATTTGGCTCGTTGGTTTGAGTCCGATTCGCTTTAGCTAACCAATTCTGATCAATCGACCTATTGGTATCCAAGGCAAGTTAATAAGATGTGGTTATTTAATTAATTTCATTAGCCAATTTGACCAATTCATTGGTATCTAAGGAAGGCAACGGGGGGACCCCCACCATTCTCCACTTATCTGACCAATTTGGAAGATTGGGTCTTGAATTAGGTTGCTTAGCGGTTTGATTTAGCCCATGCCAGTTAGATCAATCATATGATGATTGATTAGATGAGATCTAAACCCAAATCTCTTCACAAATATTAAGTCCATAGGTCTTCCACCATTGTAGATGTGCGGACGTGTTACCGATGTTGATTGTTCTTGATTGGTCACAGTGGTTCAATTGCATTAGGAATACATAACCACTCTATTAGCAAGGAGTTGCTCTAGGCTAGGGATGGGGTTGGGTCCAATAACTGTTATGTGAGGGACCCAATGATGGT
The DNA here is from genome assembly GCF_000442705.2 of Elaeis guineensis. NCBI lineage: Eukaryota > Viridiplantae > Streptophyta > Magnoliopsida > Arecales > Arecaceae > Elaeis > Elaeis guineensis. Next base: position 12,509,598 of record NW_027332424.1, read on the forward strand.
CTTGCACCTGCTTGTGAATGGTGGGTCAGGCTTAACTAAAAAATATGGACAATAACTGTTAGGTGAGCCCACATGACTTAGAGACTAAGTGGTTGTAACATGCTTAGTGAAGTATTTGGATAAAGAGTCGCTTATGCATCGATGTGCATACTACCAATAATTATTAGGTGAGGTGTATGTCATCGATGGGACCGTAGCACCCACTAGAAAATTTTTGTTATGTTAGGATTTTCATTTTTTTCAGAAGAGTGGAGGGATCCGATAAATTAATGGGAGTCATTATTTGCATCTTAAAGTTCTTAAAAATAAATTAAAATATTAAGTATAAAAGTCTAATTTGAATCTCTACTCTCGCAGTTAAACCATCATGTTAGCCTCAAATCCTCTTGCTGGCATCCTTGAAACCAATTGTTTGATCGGTAATAATTACAAAGATAGGCTCAAAAACCTCAAGATTGTCCTAACCTCAGAAAAGTTAAGACATGTTCTCGACCAAAATTCTGTTGTGTTACCAAACTGTCCTACTACAGAGCAAAGAGCTGCCTTTGAGAAGTAGACAGATGAAGACAGTCGGGTCAAGTGTTATGTGCTGGCATCCATGTCAAATGAGTTGCAAAGCCAGCACGAGCATATGCCCACTGCCCGAGCTATGATCGCTCACCTACAAGAGTTGTATGGTGAGCAAAGCTGTACTGCATGCTTCAAAGTATCCAAGAGACTCTTCAACCTCAAGTGCGCAAGGGGCAGTCTATCCATGAGCACTGTATGATAGTGATTAAGGACATTGAGGAGTTTGGGAAGCTCAGGCTTGATATACAAAAGAAATTGCAGATGGATCTGATCCTTCAATTTCTTATCAATTCATATAGTCAATTCATCATGAATTTTTATATGAACAAACTTGACTGTACTATTCTCAAACTCATCAACATGTTGGTCACAACGGGGAGTACCTTGAAGAGTTCAAGGAGAACTGTTCTCGCTGTGGAGCAGACTTTTTTTTCTAAGAGAAAGTCTGTTGGAAGGAAGAAGGCTAAATCTGCAAAGAAGCAGAAGAGAGAGAGCAAGCAAAAGAAGGATGGTTCAAAGGTGGTTGAGGCAAAGGAAAAGTATTTTCACTGTCATGCTAAAGGCCACTAGAGGAAGAATTGTCCGAAATATCTAGAGAGCCTAAAGATCAAAAAGGATGACAAACCTTCCGAAGGTATGCTCATAATAGAATCTAACCTCATAGTTTCTTCTACTTCTAGTTGGGTATTAGACTCTGGCTCGAGTGCTCAATGTACCTCTATGCAAGGTCTGATAAAAAGTAGGAGGTTGAGGAAAGGTGACATGATCCTTCGAGTCGGCAATAAAGTAAAGGTTGCTGGAGAGGCCATTGGTACTTATCTTCTTTGATTATCGTCTGGTGTTAGATTAGATTTAAAAGACTGTTATTATATTTTTGTAGCTAGTCGAAATTTAATTTTCATATCTGTGCTAGCACAAGAAGGTTTTGAAATTTGTTTCAATAAAGACTTTTGTTCTATTTTACGAAATAAATTGATTCTATGAGATCTTTTAATTGACAGTCTTTATCACTTGCATATTGATGCGAATGTGAATCTAAACGACAAATAGTGAGTGCCGTAGGTCAAAAAAGATCCAGAGAAGAGATTAACCAGAAGTACTTATGGCATCATAAACTAGACCATATTGGAGAGGATAGGATAAACAGACTAAAAAAGGATGGGATCCTTGGCTCTCTTCGTCTAGAGTCATATCCAGCTTGTGAGTCCTGTCTTCGAGAAAAGATGGCCAAGTTATCCTTTGTAAGACATGAAAAAAGGGCCACAGAGTTACTTACCCTAGTACACACCAATGTGTGCGGGCCATTTGATGTGCAGGCCAGAGGTGGTTACAACTACTTCATTACCTTTATCGATAACCTGTCTACGTATGGGTATGTATATCTCATGAAACACAAGTCTGAGACCTTTGAAAACTTCAAAGAATTTAAGAATGAAGTAGAAAAGTAGACAGACAAATCCGTTAAGATTTTTCAATCTGATCGAGGAGGTGAATACCTTAGTCAGAATTTTTTGGGATAACTTAAGGACAACAGCATAGTCTCTCAGTGGATCCCTCCTGAAACACCTCAGCTCAACGAAATATCCAAAAGGAGGAATAGGATCCTATTGGATATGGTCAGGTCTATGATAAGCTTCACTGATCTATTCTTATTTCTTTGGAGACATGCCTTGTTAACAGCCATTTACTTGTTAAATAAGGTTTCTTCAAAATTCGTTCCTACCACACCATATGAGATATGGTTTGGTAAGAAGTCGAGTCTAGGCATCTTAAGACTTGGGGATGTTCGGCCTGTGTCAAGAGACAGATGGTGAAAAAATTGGAGGATAGATCTATTATAGCTCATTTTTTAGGATATCTAAAAAAATCTATAGGATACTACTACTTTTCACATGATCACAATGTGATTGTAAGTCAAAATATCATGTTCCTAAAAAAATAGTTTATTCAGGATGGCGACAGTAGGAGGTTAGTAGAGCTTGAAGAGAAAGTCTCTGAAGAGCCCAGAGCTATAGATCCTTAGAAATCCGTAGTCCATGAGCTAGTAGTTAATGTTCCTCTGCAACCTCGTAGATCTAGCAGGATCTCCCGACCTCCTGAAAGGTACATGGGTATGCTTACGGAGGAAGTAAAGGAAATGTTCCTTATGCAAGATAGAGATCATGGTGATGATCCCAATACTTTTGACAAGGCGATGTCTGATATCGATTCTGAAAAATTATTAGATACTATGAAGTCAGAAATTGACTCGATGCACTCGAACTAAGTCTGGACTTTAGTGGATCCACCTGAAGATATTGTACCGATTGGATGTAAATGGATCTACAAAAAGAAGATAGGTGCCGATGGTAAGGTAGAGATCTATAAAGCTAGACTTGTGGCTAAAGGTTATAGTCAGCACGAGAATATTGACTATCAGAAAACTTTCTCGTCTGTAGCCATGCTGAAATCCATCCACACTTTGCTTGCTGTTACAGCTTACTATGATTATGAAATCTGACAGATGGATGTGAAAACTGCCTTTCTGAATGGATATCTTAAAGAAGATATCTATATGGAGCAGCCTATGAGTTTCACATCTGATGATGGTGATCACAGAGTCTACAAGTTATAAAGATCCATATGTGGATTAAAGCAAGCTTCTCAGAGTTGGAATCATTATTTTGAGGAGGCAATCAAATCGTTTGACTTCATCAAAAATGAAGAAGAACTTTGTATTTACAAGAAGGCCAGTGGGAGTGTGATCACCTTTCTCGTATTATATGTGGATGATATTCTCCTCATTGGGAATGATATTCCCATGCTGACCATGGTCAAAAGATGGTTGTCCATGGAATTCTCCATTAAACACCTAGGGGAAGCATCCCATATTCTCAGAATAAAAGTCTATTGGGATAGACCTAAATGAATGCTTGGCTTGTCACAAAAACTATACATAGAGAAGGTACTGAAGAGGTTCAGTATGAAAAATTCTAAGAGATGTCTCTTACCTCTTAGGCATGGTATTAGTCTCTCCAAGATGATGTGCTTGACCACATCTGAAGAGGTGCAACGCATGAGTAGGATTTCTTACGGCTCGGCTATAGGGAGCCTCATGTACGTCATGCTATGTACTTGACCTGATATTGCCCTTGCTGTGAGTGTCACAAGCAGGTATCAGTCGAATCCAAGCAAAGAGCACTGAATAGCTGTGAAGAATATCCTTAAGTACTTAAAAAGGACTAAAAATTTATTCTTGATCTTTAGAGAGGATTCTGAGTTGCGAGTTGAGGGTGTATTCTTGTTCGATATATTAGAAGGGTTCTGAATATACAATCAATGGAGGCTGAATATGCTGTAGATGTGTAGGATGAATTCTAGCTCTAATGTTAGTTGTAGAGCTGGATGTCATGTCATGACACAGTACTACAAAAATAATAGCACCAGAGCCCTTGCTAAGGAGCCCAAGATCTCACCAGAAGTCTAAACACATAGAGCAGCAGTGTACGCGACTACCTCATATCGAGATGTAAAGAGTAGACTCCATGGACAACGTGATAGACTCGCTGACTAAGCAATTGAGCAACCGAAAATGGAAGTCCACCTTGAAAAGATGGGATTTAGATTTGTGACCAATTGGCTTTAGTCCAAGTGGGAGATTGTTAGATATAAGTCCTAAAAGCTAATATGGCTAACACATTGTAATAAATCTAAGACACAATTTTATACTTAATATATTGATATGATCAATAAAAGGATAATTTTTTTTTCATTCAAGTGTGATGTGCCCATGAATCGTCCATGAAATTAGCTTCGATACATATTCTTAAAGTATTGAGAATTAGAGACATATATTTAATTCTTAAATATTCCCAATCATTGGATCATCAAGAAGATGATGATGGATCCAGACAGACTGGCATACAAATCACTTCCTTCAAGAAAGACAGATCTCTAATCTACTGTGTAGAGACATAGAGCGACAAGTACGAATGATTGTTAGAGAATAACTAGTACTGAGCGTGACCATTGAAAGATCACTTGGATTTCTATTCGATCATCAGTGATTATCTCGATGATGTAGTTATGTGACTGATCCTTTGACTTGAGATGGTACTACTACTCACAGTGAGACTACTGGAGTTTGACTGACACAAAAACATAGGTCTCAATGAGCTCTTGTAGTGGATGTTGGCGACAGTTGATCCACTATAGGAGTGGGGTGCGCATCAAGATAGGATCTATTGATCTTGATAGAGAGGAGTAGTCCTATGAGATTTGGAAGGCTAAGTTCAAGAATCTATGGCCACAGGAGAGTGATTGATGGAAAAGAGTTTTCATAGACATCACATTGGATTTGAGCTAATCAAATCTATCATATGACTGATGTTGAGGTTTGACGATTTATCCATGACCTGCCATCTAGTCTAGACTTAATGATAGAGGGACTGAATTTATGTTAACTATACCTAAAAATTTATTTCAGTTCTACTGGATTGTCACTACATATTGTTAGGTGTCACTAATAGATTATGGGAGCTCACTAGGGTTGTTCTGGATTGACAATCCTTGTTGAGTTAGAGTGAAATTGTTCCAACCCATTGAAAAGAGTTTCAATGATACAATGATAAAGATCATTGTATATCTTACTATCAGATAGAATTAAATCTATGAGGTCATATAACAAAGAGATTAGGTCTGGAATAAGTAATTGAGCTTCTGAAGTGTCAATTGGGTTTAGAGAAATCTATTGGGTTCATGGTAATCTTGCTAGCACATAGTTGGACTCAATTTCTCTTTCCATCAGGATTACTTATTTGATAAGTTAATTCTAACTTAATTACCTGCTAATTATCTATATAAATAAGATTCATAAGACTTCAATTATTGGATGTCTAAGGTAATGGATCATATAAATTAAGGATGCAAGTCCCTTATGAATCTCCTTGATAGTTATTATAGGGCACCACTTTGATTTGATCAATTTGGACGTGTCCATTGATTAGAGGGCCTTTTGATTTCATATGGAGTATCTCTTGAGTGTAAAAAAGAGTGTCTAATTATGGGTACAAGGGCTCCAATTATTGGTGCCTAATGGGCTTCCTAATATAAATTGGATAACTTAACTGAATAGAAATCTTAACGCAAGTAGGACTTGGATTATATGATTGAATAAGATTTTAATCTTTATGCCTATTTAAAGGGACCTCCCCTAAGATCTCTAAGCCATCAAAACCAGCAGCCCCTCATACCCAAAGGCTCTCCCCACGTCCTCTCTTCCTCTCCCTTTCTCTTCTCTTGGGTGTTCTATACACCCCTTCCTTGGGACGTGCGTCCCAAGGAGTTTCACGCCCAAAAGAGTTTGGATGCCTCTTTCTTGCTGATTTTTAGCATCTGATAGTAGCACATAGCAAGAAAAAATTCTAAAGAGGAGGAGAAGAAGAAAATCAAGGAGAAAAATCAAGTGTTGATCACAATCTAGTCTTCATTCAGATTCAGCAGGCTGAATTTTAGAGAACCAAAATTCAGATTAAAGAGGGCTATTCCAGGCTGATCTTCAGTGGATACTCATAGAGGTCAGATACTTGTGTAGCTAATAGAGAGCATCTTCTCTTTTAGATCTAATTTTGAAGAAAGAGATTACAAAATAGGTATGTGATTTAATCATAATTTGAATTTCAGCATATATCAATTTCAGCATATGAGATAGATCCATATGGTTTTATATTTTTATGCATGCATAATTTAAATTAAAATTATTTTAATCTTATTCTCTACTGTGGTGCTTAGAAAATGAAGTTTTGAAATACACATGCATGCACCAAATCCTGAATTCCATCAGTGGTATCAGAGCAACAGGTTTTTGTATGCTGAATTTTGATATACATATTTTTGAAAAGATTTTAAAATCAATTTTTTTCTTGATACATAAGATGTATGGATGGATCTTTAAATTTGAAATTTAATTTTAGATTTAATTTTAGAACATATAGTTGATATGTTGTTGCATGCATAGATCTGAATTTTGATCTAAAAAGAGTTCTAGTTAATATTCATGTGAAATATAGATGCATGCATGAAATCTAAAATTTTTTTATGATCTAAATTTTAGTTTATATATATAATATATGATTGCATATTTAAATCATAAATTTATTTTTAATCTCATGCATGATTAGTATATGAGATATATGATATCATGCTTAGATCTAAAATTTTATTTAGATATAATTATACATGCATATATATGATATATATTTGTATGTTAAAATCTAAAAATTATTTTCATATTTTAAAATTTACTTTCATGCAAAGAATTTAGATCTGAAATATAATTTTAGAATCTAAAATTTGTGTTTGTGCATGAGTGTTTTGATCATGAAAAAATCAAAAATTAGGTCATATAATAGGATTACATCTAAGATTTTTGATTTGAGTCATATGGGTCTAATTTGATTAAGTAATTGATCAAATCGAGTCAAATATTGAATTAAGTTAGATCAATTAAGTTAATGATCATACAATTATTATTGATCAAATGATTGAGTCCCATATATAGAATCGATTAATCTAAAGATCTAATTTGACTCGTTAGTTTGAGCTCGATTCGCTTTAGCTAACCAATTCTAATCAATCGACCTATTGGTGTCTAAGGTAAGTTAATGAGACGTGATTATTTAATTAGTTCTGTTAGCTGATCTGATCAATTCATTAGTATCTAAGGAAGGCAACGAGGGGACCCCCACCATTCTTCACTTATATGGTCAATTTGAAAAATTGGATCTTGAATTAGGTTGTTTAGCAGTTTGGTTTAGTCCATGCCAGTTAGATTAGTCATATGATGACTGATTAGATGAGACCTAAACCCAAATCTCTCCATAAATATTAAGTAGGTCTTCCACCGTTGTAGTGTGTGGGCGTGTTACCGACGTTGATTGTTCTCGGCTGGTCATAGTGATTCAGTTGTATCGAAAACACACAATCACTCTATTAGCAAGGAGTTGCTCCAGGGTAGGGATGGAGTTGGGCCCAATAACTGTTAGGTGAGGGACCTAATGACGGCCTTGCACCTGCTTATGAATGGTAGGTCGGGCTTAACTAAAAAGAGTGGGCAATAACTGTTAGGTGAGCCCATATGACTTAGAGATCAAGTGGCTACAACATGTTTAGTGAAGCATCTGGACAAAAAGTCACCTACACATCGGTGTGCATGCTACCAATAACTGTTAGGTGAGGTGTATGTCATTGATGGGATCGCAGCACCCAATAGGAATCTTTTATCGCGTTAGGATTTTTATTTCTTTTGAGAAGAGTGGAGGGATCTGATAAATTAGTGGGAGTCATTATTTGCATCTTAAAGTCTTTAAAAATAAATTAAAATATTAAGTACAAAAATTTAACTTAAATCTCTACTCTCGCAGTTAAACCATCATGTCAGCCTCAAACACTCTTGCTGGCATCCTTGAAACCAATTGTTTGGCCGGTAATAATTACAAAGACTGGCTCAGAAACCTCAAGATTGTCCTGACCTCAAAAAAGTTAAGCCATATTTTCGATCAGGATTCCGTTGTGTTACCAAACTATCCTACTGCTGAGTAGAGAGCTGCCTTTGAGAAGTGGATAGATGAAGACAATCGGGTCAAGTGTTGTGTGCTGGCATCTATGTCAAATGAGTTGCAAAGCCAGCACGAGTATATACCCACTGCCCGAGCTATGATCACTCACCTACAAGAGTTGTATGGTGAGTAAAGCCGTACTATACACTTCGAAGTATCCAAGAGACTCTTCAACCTTAAGATGTGCGAGGGGCAGTCTGTCCATGAGCACTGTATGATAGTGATCAAGGATATTGAGAAGCTTGGGATGCTCGGGCTTGATATGCAAAAGCAATTATAAATGGATCCGATCCTTCAATCCCTTACCAGTTCATATAGTCAATTCATCATGAATTTTCATATGAACAAACTTGACTGCACTATTTCTAAACTTGTCAACATGTTGGTTACAATGGAGAGTATCTTGAAGAGTTCAAGGGGCACTGTTCTCACTGTGAAGTGGACTTCTTCTTCCAAGAGAAAATCTATTAGAAGGAAGAAGGCTAAATCTGCAAAGAAGCAGAAGAGAGAGAGCAAGCCAAAGAAGGATGGTCCAAAGGCGGCTGAGGCAAAAGAAAAGTGTTTTCACTGTCATGCTGAAGGCCACTGGAGGAAGAACTATCCAAAATACTTAGGGAGCCTAAAGACCAAAAAAGAATACAAACCTTCTGGAGGTATGCTCGTAATAGAATCTAACCTCATGATTTCTTTTACTTCTAGTTGGATATTAGACTCTGGCTCAAGTGCTCAATGTACCTCTATGTAGGGTCTGATAGAAAGTAGGAGGTTGAGAGAAGGTGACATGATCCTTTATGTCGACAATGGAGCAAAGGTTGCTACAAAGGCCATTGGCACTTACTCTCTTCGATTACTATCTAATGTTAGATTAGATTTAAAAGATTGTTATTATATTTCTGTAGCTAGTCAGAATTTAATTTTTGTATCTGTGCTACCACAGGAAGGTTTTAAAATTTGTTTCAATAAAGACTTTTATTCCATTTTACGAAATAAATTGGTTCCATAAGATCTTTTAATTGACAGTCTTTATCACTTGCATATTGATGCGAATGTGAACCTAAACGAGTAAATAGTGAGTACCGTAGGTCAAAAGAGACCCAGAGAGCAGATTAACTAGAAGTACTTTTGGCATCATAAACTAGGCCTTATTGGAGATGATAGGATAAATAGACTAAAAAAGGATGGGATCCTTGGCTCTCTTCACTCAGAGTCGTATCCAGCTTGTGAGTCCTGTCTTCAAGGAAAGATGGCCAAGTTACCCTTTGTAGGACATGAAGAAAGGGCCACAGAGTTACTTGTCCTGGTACACATTGATGTGTGTGGGCCATTTGATGTGCAGATCAGGGGTGGTTGTAACTACTTCATTATTTTTATCGATGACCTGTCTAGGTATGGATATGTGTATCTCATAAAACACAAGTTTGAGGCCTTTGAAAAGTTCAAAGAATTTAGGCCTAAAGTAGAAAAGCAGACAGACAAACCCATTAAGGTGCTTCAATCTGATCGAGGAGGTGAATACCTTAGTCAGAAATTTCTGAGATATCTTAAGGACAACGGCATAGTCTCTCAGTGAACCCCTCCTGGAACACCTCAGCTCAATAGGATATCCAAAAGGAGGAACAAAACCCTATTGGATATAGTTAGATCCATGATGAGCTTCATTGATCTACCCTTATTTCTTTAGGGACATGCCTTGTTAACTATCATTCATTTGTTGAATAGGGTTCCTTCAAAATCCGTTCCTACCACATCGTATAAGATATGGTTCGATAAGAAGCCGAGTCTAGGTCATCTTAAGACTTGGGGATGTCTAGCCTATGTCAAGAGACAGATGGCAGAAAAGTTGGAGGATAGATCTATTATAGCTCATTTTGTAGGGTATCCAAAAAAATCTATGGGATACTACTTCTACTTTCCACATGACCATAATGTGATTGTGAGTCAAAATGCCTCGTTCCTAGAAAAATAATTTATTCAAGATGGCCACAGTGAAAGGTTAGTAGAGCTTGAAGAGAAAATCTCCAAAGAGCCCAAAGCTATAGATCCTCAGAAATCCATAGTTCATGAGCCAGTAGTTAATGTTCCTCTGCCACCTCGTAGATCTAGCAGGGTCTCCCGACCTTCTGAAAGATACATAGGCATGCTTATGGAGGAAGTAAAGAAAATGTTCCTTATGAGAGATAGGGGTCATGGTGATGATCCCAATACCTTTGACAAGATGATATCTCACATCAATTCTGAAAAGTGGTTAGATACTATAAAGTCAGAAATTGACTCGATGCAATCGAACAAAGTTTGAACTTTAGTGGATCTACCTAAAGATATTGTACCTATTGGATGTAAATGGATCTACAAAAGGAAGATAGGTGCTGATGGTAAGGTAGAGAGCTATAAAGTTAGGCTTGTGGCTAAAAGTTATAGTCTGCGTGAGAGCATTGACTATTAGAAAACTTTCTCACTTGTAGCCATGCTGAAATCCATCCATACTTTACTTGCTGTTGCAGCTTACTATGATTATGAAATCTGATAGATGGATATGAAAATTATCTTCCTGAATGGATATCTTGAGGAAGATATCTTTATAGAGCAGCTTATGGGTTTCACATTCGATGATGGTGATCACAGAGTCTACAAGCTGCAAAGATCCATATATAGATTAAAGCAAGCTTCTCAAAGTTGGAATCACCATTTTGATGAGGTAATCAAATTGTTTGACTTCATCAAAAATGAAGAGAAACCTTGGGGTCAGTGGAAGTGCAATCATCTTCCTCGTATTATATGTGGATGATATTCTTCTCATTGGGAATCACATTCCCATGCTGACCATGGTCAAAAGATGGTTGTCCAAAGAATTTTTCATGAAAGACCTAGGAGAAGTATCCCATATTCTCAGAATAAAAGTCTATAGGGATAGACCTAAATAGATGCTTGGTCTATCACAAAAGCTGTACATAGAGAAGTTACTGAAGAGGTTCAGCATGGAAAACTCCAAGAGAGGTCTCTTACCTCTTAGGTATGGTATTAGTCTCTCCAAGATGATGTGTTTGACCACATCTGAGGAGGTGCAGCGAATGAGTAGGATTCCTTACACCTCGACTATAGGGAGCCTCATGTACATCATGCTATATACTCGACCTGATATTGTCCTTGTTATGAGTGTCACAAGTAGGTATCAATCGAATCCAAGCAATGAGCACTAGATAGCTGTGAAAATATCCTTAAATACTTAAGAAGGACTAAGAATTTATTCTTGATCTTGAGAGGAGATTCTGAGTTGCGAGTTGAGGATGTATTCTTGTTCGATATATTAGAAGGGTTCTGAATATACGATCAATGGAGGCTGAATATGCTATAGATGTGTAGAATGAATTCTAACTCTAATATTAATTGTAGAACTGGATGTCATGCTATAACACAGTACTGCAAAAATAATGACACCATAGCCCTTGCAAGGAGCTCAAGGTCTCACTAGAAGTCCAAACATATAGAGCAACAGTGTACGCGACTACCTCATATCGAGGTGCGAAGAGTAGACTCCGTGAAAAATGTGGCAGACTTGCTGACTAAGCAGTTGAGCAACCGAAAATGAAAGTCCACCTTGAAAAGATGGGACTTAGATTTGTGGCCAATTGGCTTTAGTCCAAATAGGAGATTGTTAGATGTATGTCCTAAAAATCAATATGGCTGACATATGGTAATAAATCTAGGATACAATTTTATACTTAATATATTGATATGATTAATAAAAAGATAATTTTTTTTCATTCAAGTGTGATGTATCTTTGAATAATCCATGGAATCAACTTCGATACATATTCTCAAAGTGCTGAGAATTAGAGACATGTATTTAATTCCTAAATGCTTCCGATCATAAGATCATCATGAGGATGATGATAGATCCAGACAGACTGGCACACAAATCACTTTCTTCAAAAAAGATGGATCTCTAGTCTACTGTATAAATCCACAGGACGACAAGTGCGGGTGGTTGTTAGAGAATGTTGCCCAGCTATGCAACCCAAGAGGGGGGGGTGAATTGGGTTTCTAAAAATTTTAAGCCCAACAGATAACTTATGAAAAACAAAACAATGGCTTTAAATCAATATTAATTACCTAAAGCAGTATTGCAAGGATATAATAAAGAAATAAGATAAAGCGATAAAGCACACCACAAACATAAGGATTTATAGTGGTTCGGTGCTAACCTTGCACCTACATCCACTCCCCAAGATCCCACTTGGAAATTTTAATCCACTATCCTTTGTATTCAACCCGAATACAAAACGTCGAAAACTCTGACACTAGCTATCCCAAGCTAGAATACAAGACGTCGGAAACTCCGACACTAGCTATCCCAAGCTAGATCACTTATTTCTCGGGTACAAGTAAACCCAAAACACTCCGATTTCAGGTTCGGATCAACCTTTCCTTGTTTTGGAAATCCTCCAAAAACAAGAACAAAAACTCACAAAGAGTTAGAAAATTTAGAGCACAGATTAATACAATAACAGCTCCTTAAATGAGCAAATATAACAATAAAAGCTTTACTCAAATGAAGAACCCCTTTTTCAGATTTTCTCAAAGTGGATGAATGCTTGAATGCTTGAGAAGAGGTTGATTGTTAATTGAAGATCTCTTGAAAGCTTTGAACAATCTCTAGATCAAGGTTGAAACAATAGGCGTGAAGAATTTTCTCCTTGAAAGATCTTGCTTTTCTCTTTCACAATCTCTCTGGTATATTGTGGATCCTCTCTCTTTTTCTTTTTGGATTTTTCGTTGATCTCAGGCTTTTTCTTGCAAATTTCGGATCCTTTCTTCTATTCTTCTCTTCTTCTCTACTTCTCTTCTTTTTCGTCTTTTTTTGATTTCACGTTTGATCCGCTATTTAATCTGCAATTTCTTTCATCATTTAAAGCATTTTGTAGCATTAGAAGCAAGAGAAAATAATTTAGGTAGATAAAGAGCCGTTAGAGAATTTTTAGGAAGCATAAATGGTAATTAAAACGGACAAAAAAATAGCCGTTGCTGACAATTCCCGTCGCAGGGGTCGACTCATGAGTCGACTCATGCTTCAGGGGTCGACTCATGAGTCGACCTCTGTTGCAAAAACCAGAGAATGCGTTTCTGAAAATTCTTGGCTCAAATTAGCAGGGGTCGACTCATGAGTCAACTCATGCCTTGTGGGTCGACTCATGAGTCGACTCACAGGTCGTGCCAAGCCAGAAAACTAGCGTGCCAAGGAGAATTTTTGCGTGCCAATTAGCTCACAGTGCCATGAGTTGACTCATGAGTCGACTCATGCACTTCAAATCTTCATAACTTCAAAAATATAAGTCCAAACATAATGAAATTTTCACCAATAGATTTCAAATCATTTGTTCTACCAAATGGTACTATCAAATCAGGATTTTAGTGAAATTACAATTTTGCCCTTGAAGAGCATAAGGACTTTTTCATTTTAAAATTATTTGTATCCCTTCAATCTGCTTTGTGATCATCAAAATCAATCTAGGAGCAACAATCTCCCCCTTTTTGATGATGACAAAAAT
>NW_027332424.1:12523408-12555858 GCF_000442705.2 Elaeis guineensis
CAGTCTCCTTCTAACTTTGAAAGCTTTTGGATCTTCTCGCCCCATATCCTGGGATTGCCTGCTGATAATGGATAGGCAAACATGAGAGTTGAGGCAGACTACTCGATCCCATCTCTATCATTGGTTATACTCCTCCTAACCTAAAATCTGTTCGAGATAGTCTCCTATGACAATAGAAACTTCACCTTGTGATATTGCCTCTCATCCTCTTGAGTCTTGTATCTCATGCCTGATCCATCTCCATATGGAGCTCTATCTCGCTCTGGATTCTCCTTGGCTCCTAAAGCTCTACCTTGCACTGGACTCTCCATCAGATAGTAATGTCTTCTCATCCTCTTCTTCCCCTCCAATATCACTTTATCGTCATGCAAAATTTTTAGGATTCCTGTATCAGCTCTCCACCTGTAGTTAGTTGAATTCAGTCTACTTAGTGAGATAAGATTTTCTCTAAATCGGATATGTATCAAACCTCCCCCAATCTCCTCACTGCACCATTGTGTCCTAGAGCTGACCGTTTCGATGCCCCTGATTGCTCAGCTCAATTGATTCGACAAATGAACAATATTTTCTCTGCTCTCCAGGGAGTCAAACAGCTCATCTCAGCAACATACATGATAGATGCATGTAGAATCTAAAATCTACTGTTGAAAAAAAATAGATACCTCATCAAATATCATCAGAACATCATCCTCTGACTCGCTATGTAGGGTGGATGCCTGGCCAGGACACCACCTCTCAAGATCCTTTCAGTACCACACGATGCAGTAGGAAGAAAGAAGAAATAAAAATAAAGAGAAAAAATAATCAAAATACGTGGATCAGCCACAAAAGGGCTCATCTCCACGGGGCATGCAAACTTCACTATGAAAAAAAAAATTTACAAGAGGAGACCTCACCCTTGTACACCCAATTCTCTCTCACCTGAAGTTTTCCTCACAAAAGCTCACTCTCTCTCTTGGAAGACCTCCTGAACCCCTGAAGTGCCTGACGATCGCTGTTCAGAGCCTTCTGCTCCTTCTCTCTCAGCGCTTCTGCCTCTCTCTTCTCTTGGGTTCCGTACGGGCTTCGTACGGCACAAAAAAATCCGAACCCCCTCCTCTCTCTGTTGTCACAGGCCTTTTTAAAGGCTTAAGTAGGGTTTAAAACCTAATTAGATTAGGTTTAAGAGTCCTTAATCAACCCAAATCAGGTTCTGAAACCGTCGGATCAAAAAAATAGATCAACCCACACCCTCCGATCGCGATCGGTTCATGAAATAGTATCGTGGACCGTGCGAAATGCGTGGGAAATGCCCGCGAGGTCCACAGGCCCAGTCGTGGACCGCCCGATCCACGGTGGACCGGGGCAAAGGCTAGCAGGCCGCTGGGCCTGGGTCGGCCTGCTCCCGCACGCGGGCCTGCACGCGCTTGGGCCGCACGCCCGACTGGGCCGTGCGCCCGCCTGGACCGCCTGCCACGTGGGTCGCATGTTGCCAGCTATGCAACCCAAGAGGGGGGGTGAATTGGGTTTCTAAAAATTTTAAGCCCAACAGATAACTTATGAGAAAAAACAATGGCTTTAAATCAATATTAATTACCTAAAGCAGTATGCAAGGATATAATAAAGAAATAAGATAAAGCGATAAAGCACACCCAAACACAAGGATTTATAGTGGTTCGGTGCTAACCTTGCACCTACATCCACTCCCCAAGATCCCACTTGGGAATTTTAATCCACTATCCTTTGTATTCAACCCGAATACAAAACGTCGGAAACTCCGACATAGCTATCCCAAGCTAGAATACAAGACGTCGGAAACTCCGACACTAGCTATCCCAAGCTAGATCACTTGTTTCCCGGTTACAAGTAAACCCAAAACACTCCGATTTCAGGTTCGGATCAACCTTTCCTTGTTTTGGAAATCCTCCAAAAACAAGAACAAAAATCACAAAGAGTAAGAGTATTTAGAGCACAGATTAATACAATAACAGCTCCTTAAATGACCAAATATAACAATAAAAGCTTTACTCAAATGAAGAACCCCTTTTTCAGATTTTCTCAAAGTGGATGAACGCTTGAATGCTTGAGAAGAGGTTGATTGTTGATTGAAGATCTCTTGAAAGCTTTGAACAATCTCTAGATCAAGGTTGAAACAATAGGCGTGAAGAATTCTCTCCTTGAAAGATCTTGCTTTTCTCTTTAACAATCTCTCTGCTATATTGTGGATCCTCTCTCTTTTTCTTTTTGGATTTTTCGTTGATCTAAAGCTTTTTCTTGCAAATTTCGGATCCTTTCTTCTATTCTTCTCTTTTTTCTTTTCTCTTCTTTCCATCTCTTTTGATTTCACGTTTGATCCGCTATTTAATCTGCAATTTCTTTCACCATTTTAAGCATTTTGTAGCATTAGAAGCAAGAGAAAATAATTTAGGTAGATAAAGAGCCGTTAGAGAATTTTTAGGAAGCATAAATGGACAATTAAAATGGACAAAAAAATAGCCGTTGCTGACATTTCCCATCGCAGGGGTCGACTCATGAGTCGACTCATGCTTCAGGGGTCGACTCATGAGTCGACCTCTGTTGCAAAAACCAGAGAATGCGTTTCTGGAAATTCTTGGCTCAAATTAGCAGGGGTCGACTCATGAGTCGACTCATGCCTTGTGGGTCGACTCATGAGTCGACTCACAGGTCATGCCAAGCCAGAAAACTAGCGTGCCAAGGAGAATTTTTGCGTGCCAATCAGCTCACAGTGCCATGAGTTGACTCGTGAGTCGACTCATGCACTTCAAACCTTCGTAACTTCAAGAATATAAGTCCAAACACAATGAAATTTTCACCAATAGATTTCAAATCATTTGTTCTACCAAATGGTACTATTAAATCAGAATTTTAGTGAAATTATGATTTTGCCCTTGAAGAGCATAAGGACTTTTTCATTTTAAAATTTTGTATCCCTTCAATCTGCTTTGTGATCATCAAAATCAATCTAGGAGCAACAATCTCCCCCTTTTTGATGATGACAAAACATTTGAACAAAAATACTTATGTTAATGCATTAATTTCAAAAGAATCCATTATAGGTGTATATGCTTGAAAAGAGTATGATTCTTTTGGCATGTAATATAAATGCAAAAATAGTTTGTCCATTTTCTTAAAGATTTGAAAAGGGTATTAAATCATTTTGAGCAAGAGAAGATAGATTAACTTTCGCAATGTATCAGAGCAAGAAAATAATTTTACAATGATATCAGAAAAGATTTTATATGTATCGGAGCAAGAAAATTTTATAATATATCAAGAAAATTCACAGTTATTAGAGCAAATGTCAGAGAAAATTTCACACTGTATCAGAGCAAAAAAAAAAATATATATATATATATCAAAGAAACTTTCACACTGTATCAGAGCAAATGTCAGAGTAAATTTTTCATTGTATCAGAACAAATTTCAGAGAAAATTTCACACTGTATTAGAGCAAATGTCAGAGTAAATTTCTCATTGTATCAGAACAAATTTCAGAGAAAATTTACACTGTATTTGAGCAAATGTTATAATATATCAGAGAAACTTTCTCACACTGTATCGAATCAAATGTTATAATTTATCAGAGAAACTTCATACTGTATCGGATTAAATTTTATCATGTATCAGAGCAAGTTAAAAGAAATTGTAGGATGTATCAGAGTAAAACAAAATTTCTTAAGATGTATAAGGTGAGTAAAATTTCAAAAGCAAGTTTGAATTTTGGAATATATCAGAGCATAAAAAAAAACTTATTTGCATTGTACTCATGATTTTGCTTTTGATGGATGACTTTTTGTTTAAGTTCTGTCTTGATACTAAATTTTGATACCAAAATTTCTCAAAGTTTTTGTTTAATCTTTCAATCTTGTTTTTGTTTAATTTCTCTAATATTTGTTTAATTTCTTCAATATTTGTTTTAATTTCTCCAATATTTGTTTTAATTTTTCCAATATTTGTTTTAATTTCTCCAATCTTTATTTTTGTTTAATTTCTCCCCCCTTTTTCTCATAATTTAGGATTTTGCTTTTTGTCTAATTTCAATTTTTTTTTTGTTTAATTTCTCCCCCTTTTTGACATCATCAAACATAGTTAACTCTTCTTTTTTTTTTCTGAAATATTCTTTAATTTCTTCTCTTTAGAGTTTTTCACAGATGTTTGCTCCCCCTTAATATAGCAACTATCAACAGCAAACAACAACAAGGAGAAGACAATATTTCAACAAGAAGAAAATATATAACCAAAATATATCATTACAAAGAGGTAGAAATATAGGTAAAAGATGATTCCATTAATATCATAATTATTTCAATACATAAATTCAACCAGCTAAATGTCAATACATGGCCCAAGGTATAGATCCTAGAACAAGATACTAACTCCTAGGACCTAGGATAATAAGTCAATGATCGGAGTCATCAGAGATAGGGTGAGGAGATGATGGATCAGAAGTGCATCCTCTACCCCGTCTGCCTCTGCCACGAGTAGGAGAGCGAGATGAACTGGGTGGCTGAGAATGCTGAGATGCTAGGGCTGATACCATGAGTCTAATAGAATCAAGTACGTTCAGTGCTCTGGAAATAGATTGAAGTAGAGCAGTGAACTGGGTGGTAGCATGCTCACTCGATCCTCGGATCTCTTTCCTCAGTAGCTCATATCCACCTTCTAGTGCTCCTCTGAGCCTGCCAGCCTCTGCAGTGAGGTCTGTGACCTCAATAGTAGACTCCTGTGGCTGGGGATGGGCCAATGCAAGGACTTGCCCCTGCAAGTCAAGAACTCTGCCAGTAGTCTCCAGACTGTATCCTCAAGCTGCTGTATCCTGACGGACTGATCTGAAATCATCTGAAATACAGTGGAGATGTGGGGAGTAATGGTCTGATCAGAAGAAGTAGCTCCAGGTACAAAAGAAGTACTACTCCACTGGCTAGACAGCAAAGAAGCCACACGCTGTGAAATATGCTCGATCTGATCGTCAGCCAGTCTGAACTCTGATGGAGGTGCTCTGCTCTCTGGCTGATACACTGGTGTGGGCATCCTAGTAAACTCCGAAGGGCCAGCCTCTGTATCAGGAATGAACTGTGTATCTAGTGATGCTGCCCTGAAGTCATGTACAGGAGAAGATGGACCTTCTTCTTCTACTCTGCCTTCAGTTCTGTCTTCAGCTCTTTCCTCAGCTCTCTCCTCAGCTCTTTCTTCAGAGCCCTTGATCCAACCACCAACAGTCTTTGTAATTCCCATTCGGTGCAGGCTGTGTTGGTTGAAAGTGTCCACATGTGAGAGCTTGGTAGGTGTCTCCCCCTCACAGCTAACTCCAAACCTCCTAAAAACTCTAGTAAGGGCCATACCATAAGGCAAGTGTGCCTTGGATCTATTCAAAGTTTCTCTCATGGCCTCTATCATAAGTGCAGGGAGGTTTAGGGGGGTCTGAGTGATGATATGAAACATGACACATACATCTCTGCCAGATAGTAAGTCATGTCTACCACTCCTAGGAAAGAAGAGTTTTGTTACAATCTGATGCAGGACCCTCATCTCAATGGACAGTAGCTTTGCTTCCAATCTGTTTAAACTTCCTGTAAAAGCTTCTCCTAAGATAATTCTGATCCCTTCTTCTTTAATTGGGAGTTCCATATATGAGTATCCTTCACTAGGCAACTGAAGTATTTCTCCCAATATCCGAGAATCCAAGCATATGTCAATCCCTTTGACAGTTGAAGTCACTGACCCGTTTCCATAATTTAGGTTCTGGTAGAACTCTCTGACTAGATCAACATAGGTGACTTCCTTAAGAGAGCAATAAAGTTCCCATCCTTGATTTTTGATCTTGGTAGCAAAAGTAAAGCCTTCTTTCTCAAATAATCGAAAATCTATATTTTTTCCGGTTTCTACTTTTCTATCAGAAAGAGGATTTACACTGGGGCTTATGGAGGATTGAGAGGGACCTTGAGCAGGTACTGAAACTGGATCGGAAACACTGGAAGACTGAGCATGCCTTTTCTTTCGGACAATTTCCTCAGGCTCTCGGATTGATTTTCTTCTTTGGAGAAGTTTCATCTTTGGAGCCATATCCAAAAAGTAGCAGACAAGAAGACTTGAATTCAGAGGAGGAGGGATCACAAAAGAGTAAAGAAGAATTTTGGTGGAGAAAAGAAGTGAATTTTGAATGAACGGTGAAGTTCTAGGGAACGTTCCACCCGCGCCAATCACTGCGAGAAAGCACAGAAAATCCTTTTCAAGGAGGCGATTTTTGGTGGAGAGAAGGAGGGAGAATTGCCTCAGAATTGATCCTTGGATTTGGAGCAAGAAGAGTTGGAGAGGACGGCTTTCGGAAGAAAGATGATGAGAAGATGAGTCGTCTCACGAACAGGGTTTCCCGTTTAAAACAATGAACCCGATGGAAGTTGGTGGGATTTACAAGTTTGCCATTGAGTCGACTCATGGGGGTCGACTCATGAAGTTCAGAAATTCAGGAAAAATGCAAATAAATTTCAGAAAAATTCAAAATTTTGGGAGTAGGAATTTTGCTCAAGATAAGTTTTTAGAGTGATAAATCTGAGCTTTTGAGACCAGGATAGATGTTGAAAATTGAGCTCTAAGAGTTTTTGACATCTATTCTTTGGAAATTGAGAAATTTCAAACAAATGGATCTAGAACTCCTAGATTTCTCCTAATTTCACAGAATCTATCCTCACTAAGGGCCTTTGTAAAGATATCGGCTAATTGATTTTCAGTGCAAACATATTCAAGAATTATATTTTTGTTTTGAACATGTTCTCTTATGAAATGATGTCTTATTTCAATATGTTTAGATCTTGAGTGTTGTATTGGATTTTTAGATAGATTTATGGCACTTGTATTATCACATTTTATTGGTATTTTATTAAGTTTGATTCCAAAATCTTCGAGTTGTTGCTTAATCCACAAGATTTGAGCACAACAACTTTCGGCTGCAATGTATTCGGCCTCAGCCGTAGACAGTGCCACCGAATTTTGTTTCTTGCTAAACCATGAGATTAGATTTACTCCAAGAAATTGGCAAGTTCCACTTGTGCTTTTTCTATCTAATTTACATCCAGCAAAATCAGCATCAGAATATCCTAACAAATTAATTTGTGAGTCCTTAGAGTACCATAACCCTATAGTTTGTGTACCATTTAAGTATCTAAGGATTCTTTTAACAGCATTCAAATGAGATTCCTTAGGATTAGATTGATATCTTGCACATAAGCAAACACTAAACATGATATCAGGCCTACTTGCAGTTAAATACAATAATGAGCCAATTATACCTCTGTAGTATTTTAAGTCTACGCTTTTACCTTCATCATCCTTGTCAAGCTTACTTGAGGGACTCATTGGTGTGCCAATTGGTTTGCAGTTCTCCATTCCAAATCTTTTGAGTAGTTCCTTGGTGTACTTGCTTTGGGTGATGGAGATTCCTCTTTTGATTGTTTAATTTGGAGTCCGAGAAAGAAGGTGAGTTCTCCCATCATGCTCATCTCGAACTCTCCCTGCATAAGCTTAGCAAAGTCTTGACAAAGGGATTCATTAGTAGACCCAAAAATTATGTCATCAACATAAATTTGTATAATTAGCATATTATTTTGGTTTCTTTTAATAAATAGGGTTGTATCTACATTGCCTCTTGAGAAACCATTATTTAGTAGAAATTTGCTTAGCCTTTCATACCATGCTCTAGGTGCTTGTTTTAGACCATATAAAGCTTTATTTAATCTAAAGACATGATTGGGAAAAGCATGATTTTCAAATCCAGAGGGTTGTTCTACATATACTTCTTCAGAAATATATCCATTTAAAAATGCATATTTAACATCCATTTGAAATAGTTTGAATTTCATAAAGCAAGCATAAGCAAGTAGAAGTCTAATGGCTTCTAATCTAGCAACAGGTGCAAAGGTTTCATCAAAATCAATTCCTTCTTCTTGATTATATCCCTTAGCAACCAGTCTTGCTTTATTTCTAATTACATTTCCATGCTCATCTAACTTGTTTCTAAAGACCCATTTTGTTCCAATTATTGAATAATCTTTAGGTCTTGATACTAAGGTCCAAACATTATTTCTTTCAAATTGATTAAGTTTCTCTTGCATAGCATTAATCCAGTTATGATCATTTTCAGCCTCTTCAAAAGTTTTAGGTTCAAGTTGAGATACAAAAGCACAATGATTAAGTACATCTCTAAGTGAAGAACGTATTTTTACCCCATGCATAGGGTCACCAATAATTAACTCCTTAGGGTGGTTGTGAACATACCTCCATTCCTTGGATAAGTCATTTGTACCTTGAGGTTGTTCTTGAATTTCTTCACCTTTCTCATTTTGTTTGACTTCTTGATCCTTGTCTTCTGGAGTTGCTGAGTCTTTCAAAGTGATCTCCTTCATACCTTCTATTAGTGGATCTGCATCATCAACACCCTCATTCTTCCTTGAAGGAAGATCGTTAGATTCATCAAAGACAACATGTATGGACTCCTCAACTACTAAAGTTCTTTTGTTGAACACTCTAAATGCTTTACTAGTGGAGGAGTAACCTAGAAGGATTGCTTCATCTGATTTTGCATCAAATTTACCAAGTTTTTCTTTGCTATTATTTAATACAAAACATCGGCAACCAAAAATATGAAAATATGCAATATTTGGTTTTCTTCCTTTCCAAAGTTCATAGGGGGTTTTCTTTAAAAATTGTCTAATTAAAGCACGATTTAAAATGTAACATGCTATGTTAATAGCTTCTGCCCAAAAATATCTTGGAAGGTTGCTTTCACAAAGCATGGTACGGGCCATTTCTTCTAAGGTTCTATTTTTCTTTTCAACTACCCCATTTTGTTGAGGTGTCCTAGGAGCAGAGAAGTTATGGCCAATTCTATTTTCATCATAAAAATTTTCAAAGTCTTGATTTTCAAATTCTGTTCCATGATCACTTCTAATATTTTGAATTGAAAACCCTTTTTCATTAGTGACTTTTCGATGAAATTTAGTGAAAATTTGAAAAGTTTCATTTTTGTGAGATAAAAAGAAAACCCAAGTAAAACGAGAGTAATCATCAATTATTACAAATCCATATCGTTTTCCTCCTAGATTAGTGGTTCTAGTTGGTCCAAATAAATCCATATGTAAGAGCTCTAAAGGTCTAGAAGTTGAAATAGTATTTTTGGATTTAAATGAAACTCTAGTTTGTTTGCCTAATTGGCATGCATCACAAATTCTATCCTTTTCAAAATTCAGTTTTGGCAAACCGAGAACTAAATCCTTTTTAATTAATTTTGAAAGAGAATGCATGCTAATATGTGCAAGTCTACGATGCCACAGCCAACTAGTCTCATTTATTTTACATTAAGGATGATTATTTTTTTTTATTTTAATATAAATTGCATGCTATTTATATTTATGCATGTTAATAGATTGTCCAATGCAACAGATGATTCCTTACTTTATTTATCAAGATGACTATGCTAAGTAAGTTATCTTTACCTTTAACTGTAAAATTTCAATGTATTTGGAGGGAGTGATACCAATGTTACCTATCCCGATGATCTTTCCTTTGTCATTGTCTCCAAAGGTGACCATCCCTCCATCCTTAGCATCAAGCGTGATGAATTATGATTCATCACCAGTCATGTGTCTCGAGCATCCGCTGTCAAGATACCATTTCCTGTTTCCTTCTTGGGATGCTAGACACACCTGCAAGCACAGATCAAGTTTCTGTCTTAGGTACCCAAGCTTTCTTGGGTCCTTTCAGGTTAGTCAGAATGGTTCCTTTTGGAACCCATATTTTCTTTGTGTTTGCATATTTGTTAATAAGACATGTGTATGATTTATGTCCTATTCTTCCACATTTAAAACAAGTAATATTTGTAGACTTTTTGCTTGAATAATTTGCATAAATATCCTTCAGAAATTTTTGTTTCTTCAGGGGTTTATAACCAAGTCCAGCCTTATCATATATAGCTTTCTGATTATCAAGGATCATATTTAGCTTGTTTGAACTTAAGGTGAACTTATCTACTATAGATTTCAGCTTGTTCATTTCATCCTTTAAGTTTTGATTTTCTTGAATCAAGGTGAATTTTTCAATTGAAAGATTTTCAGCTTGTTTCACTAAGGACTGATTTTCCAATTTCAGCTCTTTGTTTTTCTTCCCTAGTTTCTTTAATTCATCAATTGAATCATAGAATGCTTCATGCAATTCTTCAAAAGTAAATTCACTAGTGGATTCAGAAGTTACCTCATTTTCATGTGCCATCAGGCACAGATTGGCTTGTTCTGTTGAGGTTTCCTCGTCGGAGCTTGAGTCATCACTCGCACTCCAGGTCGCCATCATTGCCTTCTTTTTGAACTTCTTTGGACCTTTCTTCAATTGTGGACATTCGGATCTGAAATGTCCTGGCTTCTTGCACTCGTAGCATATAGGGGTTTGATCTTTCTCCTTTTCTTTGCTTTGATCCCCTTTTGTGAATTTCTTTCTCATCCCCTGTTTCCTTTTTCTTAGAAACTTCTTAAATTTTCGGGTGATGAGAGCCATCTCTTCATCCTGATCTTCATCTTCAGAGTCATCCATTTCATAATCAGGCGAAGTTGTGGATTTGAGGGCAATGGTTCTTTTCTTTTTGACTTCATCCTCTTGATGTTGCTTCATGCTAAGTTCATGAGTCATCAAGGATCCAAGAAGCTCTTCTAGAGGTAGAGTGTTCAAGTCCTTTGCTTCTTGGATGGCAGTCACCTTGGCTTCCCAAGTTCTTGCAGTGACCTGAGAATCTTCCTTACAAGTTCACTATTAGTATAAGATTTGCCAAGACTCTTTAAACCATTGATTATATCAGTAAAACGAATAAACATAGCAGTTATGGACTCATCATGCTCTATTTTGAACAATTCATATTTATGTACAAGCATGTTTATTTTAGACTCTTTTACTTGATTTGTTCCCTCATGAGTGACTTCTAACCTATTCCATATTTCTTTAGCAGATGCACAAGTAGAAATGTGATTAAATTCACTAGCATCTAGTGCACAATAAAGAACATTCATGGCTTTGGCATTTAATTGTGCCAATTTCTTGTCAACCTCATCCCATTCTTTCTCGGATTTGGTTGACTCTTCACCATCTATAATCTTGGTGGGTGTGTGAGGACCATTCACTATGATACTCCACATATCATAGTCGAGTGCTTGTATGAAAATCTTCATCCGAGCTTTTCAATAGGTGTAATTAGACCCATTGAAAAGTGAAGGTCGGTTTGTTGATTGCCCCTCGGCTAGAGAAGTTCCAACATGGGTTACCATAGATCTTTGGCTCTTTGATTGTTAGATCAAAGAAGGGCTAGAGCACCGGCTCTGATACCACTTGTTACCCAGCTATGCAACCCAAGAGGGGGGGGTGAATTGGGTTTCTAAAAATTTTAAGCCCAACAGATAACTTATGAAGAACAAAACAATGGCTTTAAATCAATATTAATTACCTAAAGCAGTATTGCAAGGATATAATAAAGAAATAAGATAAAGCGATAAAGCACACCACAAACACAAGGATTTATAGTGGTTCGGTGCTAACCTTGCACCTACATCCACTCCCCAAGATCCCACTTGGGAATTTTAATCCACTATCCTTTGTATTCAACCCGAATACAAAACGTCGGAAACTCCGACACTAGCTATCCCAAGCTAGAATACAAGACGTCGGAAACTCCGACACTAGCTATCCCAAGCTAGATCACTTGTTTCCCGGGTACAAGTAAACCCAAAACACTCCGATTTCAGGTTCGGATCAACCTTTTCTTGTTTTGAAAATCCTCCAAAAATAAGAACAAAAACTCACAAAGAGTTAGAAAATTTAGAGCACAGATTAATACAATAACAGCTCCTTAAATGAGCAAATATAACAATAAAAGCTTTACTCAAATGAAGAACCCCTTTTTCAGATTTTCTCAAAGTGGATGAACGCTTGAATGCTTGAGAAGAGGTTGATTGTTGATTGAAGATCTCTTGAAAGCTTTGAACAATCTCTAGATCAAGGTTGAAACAATAGGCGTGAAGAATTTTCTCCTTGAAAGATCTTGCTTTTCTCTTTCACAATCTCTCTGGTATATTGTGGATCCTCTCTCTTTTTCTTTTTGAATTTTTCGTTGATCTCAGGCTTTTTCTTGCAAATTTTGGATCCTTTCTTCTATTCTTCTCTTCTTCTCTACTTCTCTTCTTTTTCTCTTTTTTTGATTTCACGTTTGATCCGCTATTTAATCTGCAATTTCTTTCATCATTTAAAGCATTTTGTAGCATTAGAAGCAAGAAAAAATAATTTAGGTAGATAAAGAGCCGTTAGAGGATTTTTAGGAAGCATAAATGGCAATTAAAACGGGTAAAAAAATAGCCGTTGCTGACAATTCCCGTCGCAGGGGTCGACTCATGATCGCTTCAGGGGTCGACTCATGAGTCGACCTCTGTTGCAAAAACCAGAGAATGCGTTTCTGAAAATTTTTGGCTCAAATTAGCAGGGGTCGACTCATGAGTCGACTCATGCCTTGTGGGTCGACTCATGAGTCGACTCACAGGTCGTGCCAAGCCAGAAAACTAGCGTGCCAAGGAGAATTTTTGCGTGCCAATTAGCTCACAGTGCCATGAGTTGACTCATGAGTCAACTCATGCACTTCAAACCTTCATAACTTCAAAAATATAAGTCCAAACACAATGAAATTTTCATCAATAGATTTCAAATCATTTGTTCTACCAAATGGTACTATTAAATCAGGATTTTAGTAAAATTACAATTTTGCCCTTGAAGAGCATAAGGACTTTTTCATTTTAAAATTATTTGTATCCCTTCAATCTGCTTTGTGATCATCAAAATCAATCTAGGAGCAACAGAGAACAACTAGCATTAAGCGTGACCATACGATAGATCACTTGGATTTTTATTTGATCGTCAGTGATTATCTCGATGCTGTAGTTGTGTGACTGGTCTTTTGACTTGAGATGGCACTATTACTTACAGTGAGGCTGCTTGAGTTTGACTGACACATAAATATGGATCTCAATGAGTCCTTATAGTGGATGTTAACAATAATTGATCCACTGTAGGAGTAGAATGCGCATCAAGATTGGATCTATCGACCTTGATAGAGAGGAGTAGTCCTATAAAATTTGAGAGGCTAAGTTCAAAAATCTGTGACCACAGTAGAGTGATTGATGGAAAAGAATTTTTATAGACATCATATCTGGACTTGATCTAATCAAATCTATCATATGACTGATGTTGAGGTTTGACGATTTATCCATGACTTGCCATCTAGTCGGAACTCACGATAGAGAGACTGAATCATACATTAACTACACCTAGAGGTTCATTTCAGTTCTATTGGGTTGCCACTACATACTGCTAGGTGTCACTGGTGGATTGTGAGAGCTCACTAGGGTTATTCTAAATCGACAATCCTTGTTGAGTTAAAATAGAATTATACCGATCCATTGAAAAGAGTTTCAATGATACAATGATAGAGATCATTGTATATCTCACTACCAGATAGAATTGAACCTATGAGATCACACAACAAAGGGATTAGTCTTGAAATAAGTAATTAAGCTTATGAAGTATCAATTGGGTTTAGAGAAACCCATTGGGTTCATGATAACCTTGCTAGCACATGGTTGGATTCAATTCCTCTTTTTGTTATGATTATTTATTTGATAAGTTAATTTTAACTTAATTATCTACTAATTATCTATATGAATAAGATTCATGAGACTCTAATTGTTAGGTGTCTAAGATTATGGATCACATAAATTAAAGGTGCAAGTCCCTTATGAATCTTTTGGATAGTTATTATGGGACGCCACTTTGATTTGATCAATTTGGGCATGTCCATTGATTAGAGGGCCTTTTGATTTCATATGGGGCATCTCTTGGGTGTAAAAGAGGGTGTCTAATTATGGGTGCAAGGGCTCCAATTGTTGGCACCTAATGGGCTTCTTAATGTAAGTTGGATAACTTAAGTTAATGGAATCCTAATGCAAGTAGGACTTGATTATATGATTGAATAGGATTCAATCTTTGTGACTATTTAAAAGGACCTCTCCTAAGGTTTCTAAGATATCAAAATCAGCAACCCCTCACACCCAAGGGCTCTCTCTACACCCTCTCTTCCTCTCCCTTTCTCTTCTCTTGGGTGTTCTATACACTCCTTCCTTGAGATGCACGTCCCAAGGAGTTTCATACCCAAAAAAATTTGGATGCCTCTTCCTTGATGGTTTCTAGCATCTAATAGCAGCACATAGTAAGAAGAAACTCTAAAGAAGAGGAGAAGAAGAAGATCAAGGAGAAAGATCAAGTGTTGATCGCGATCCAGACTTCGTTTAGATTCAGCAGACTAAATTTTGGAGAACCAAAATTCAAATTAAAGAGGGCTGTTCCAGACTAATCTTGAGTGGATACTTATAGAGGTCAGATACTTGTACGGCTAACAGAGAGCCTCTTCTCTTTCAGATCCAGTTTTGAAGAAAGAGATTGCAAAACAGGTATGTGATTTAATCACAATCTGAATTTCAACATATATCAATTTCAGCATATGAGATAGATCCATGTGATTTTATATTTTTATGCATGCATAATTCTGATTAAAATTTTTTTAATCTTATTCTCTACTATGGTATTTAGAAAATAAAATTTTAAACAAACATATATGCACCAAACTTCGAATTCTAACATCTTGAGCATGAAAGGATCGTATATGTGATTATGAATCCTGCACCTGAAGTACCGGCTCCTAATGCTGATGCAATGATTATAAACACTTTTCAAAAATTGCTTAATGACTATATTGTTAAGAATTATGTCTCAAAATCAATCGTCAATCTATTGATGGTTGAGATAATTATTGTAATTATATATGAATAGTTAAAATAATAAATATTATTTAATTTTTTTATCACTCTGTGTACTTCTTATTTGAACTTGTGTTTTGTGATAAAGTCCTTAAGACTATTTGAATCAATATAGGAGGATATATTGTTTAGTCCTTAAACCTAGTTCAAGGCCAAATGATATACTATTATTAGGATGATAGCTATATCAAGTGTAGGTCGTTGTGTACTATATGGGTTAGTTGTCCTCTTAACCAAAGAGTGTGGAGACACTAATATTGTATGCAAGTGAGACATAGGGGTACATCTTACTGAATGTGACCAAATGCTGCGCACTCTATTGTCAAGAGTAGCTTGCGAAGGATATGGATATAAGTATCCCTCCAATCTGAGATTATCACGGTGACTTGCAAGCAACCCACTGTATTTTGATGTCAGACTATCTGAATTTTTAATTCAATAATCAAAGATTTTTGGGTATAGTCAAGTACTTGTGAAGTCGGTATGTAAGTCAAGATGGAATTGATCCCTTTTAATAAGTAGGAGTTAATGCATCGGTGTATTTCAATTCAGTAAAACCTCGATCGGGTTAATTCATGTAATGGATTTGAAAATTCAAATACAATATGGATGACCTTTTCAAGGTCGATAATTAAACTCTTGATTACCTTGAGCATTAAGATCAAAGAGATGAATTATATGGTAACTATATGCCAATAGATTCTTCAATGTTGCTTTGCAATATTTCGACCTATCCGGATGTCGAGTACCATTACTAGATGGTCACTTTGATTAGTATAGAAAGATTATTTCTATACTATCGACTTAGGTTCAAACCTATAGGGTCACACTCAAAAAAAAATTTTGACTAATCATGTGGCTGATTGATGATAAAAAATCATTCTAGGATATAATCGTCAATTCGATTGATGACTAATCTTGTTCAAAAATTGTAATAAATTAATTTACTAATTATTGATGAATTATAAAAGGATTAATTAGTGATTAAATTACTAATTAGCTTAATTTAATTTAGTATTAAGATTTGAATTAAATCTAATTGAATTATATTCAATTTAATTTGATCCGATTAGGTTATGAGATGACCTAATCGCTAAGGGTGTTCGATTCCTGATTTGATCGAAACTTAAACTTGATTAATTTTTTATTTGATTAAGATTTAAGTAAGGTTATTTATTACCTAATTAGATTAGATTCAATAGTCTAATTGAATCTAACCTAATTTTGTTGGGTTAAAAATCTAATTGGATAAGAATTTCAATTCCAATTCCAATTGAACCAACCCATGCGCCACCTCTTCTCTGTGCCCACCTTTTCTTCATGCAAGAAAGGTACTTATGTGAATATTTTCCATGCCTAAAATTATATTGTCACCCCCTTCTCTAGTTCCTTTTGGATGAGGATAAGTTGGTTCTTCATTCGGATTTAAATCATTTGAAATTTGACTAGAAACAACCTTACACTTATCCTTATCCATACCTTAGCGCCATTACCTTTGAAAGGGTGAAGTTTGTGCGATAAATTATGAAGTGAATGGTGTGAGAAATATCTCATACCTCAGCTCTTATGGAACCCCACTTGGATAAGGATAAGTGGTTGAGTTTCGAATTCAAATTGGTTTGAATTTGAACTACATCTAACCACTTTATCCTTATCCCTTCACCTCTCCATGCCATCTTAAAATCTCCTCTCATTTTGTGTGACAAAAATGATTAAATTTTATCATGAAAAATCTCTTCTGAGAGAGAGGAGTGTGAAACAGAGAGGGGGCGGGCTTTTGTGCGTGAGAAACAGAGGTAGAGACCTTCCTCTTTGGGCATGAGGTCTAAGGTGGGTTTTAGGGTTTCAGCTTTAGATTTTTGTGTGAGAAGAAATACAAGAGAGTCTTGTTCCAAAACTCCCACACCATCACCTCCTCATGTAGCTCCATCCTCTAATCTGAAAGAGTCTGGGTGGTCCAAGTGTTGGGAATAGTATCCCAAAGTCAATCGTCAGCCTGTTGACGGTTGTGCTCGTTTTTGTATTAGTATATGAATTATAAATAAATAAAAGTTATTTTGACATTTTTCATCACAAATTATTTTCATCTTCTAATGAACTCCTGTATTGTGGTGAAGTCCTTAGGACTATTTAGACTCGACAAAGGAAGATTTGTCGTTTAGTCCTTAAACTAGTTCGCGATCAAATGATACGTTGTTACCAAGGACAACAACGTTTATCAAGCATAGGTCATTATGTGCCATATGGGTTGGTTATCCTCTTAACCAAGGAGTGTGGAGATACTGGTATGGCATACAGATGAGATATAAGAGTACATCTGCACTAAACATGACCAACTCCGGAGCTTTTTTTGCTGTCAAGATTTGCTCCGATGGGATATGGGTATAACTGTCCCTCCGACCTGAGACTACCATGGTGACTTGCAAGCAACTCACTGTACTTAGGCACTAGACTACCTGAATTTCTAATTCAGTGATGGAAGGCTGCTGGGTGTAGTCAAGTACTTGACTTGTCGGTGCGTGTGTCAAGATGGGATTGACCACTCTAGTTCAGGAGCTGTGTACAGTCGTGTTTCAATTTAGCAAAACCTTGGCCAGGGTAGTCCTAGTGAGAAGTCATAGGACTGTTTGAGTTGAGCATGATTCGGATGATCTAATCAGGGTTGACAGTTTAACCCTGAGTCATCCTAAACACAAGGGTCAAAAGGGTGAATTATGCAATAACCATATTCATATAGGTTCTGAGTGTTGCGATTACGACTATTCGACCTATTCGGATGAATGTAATGTATTCTGAACACATAACAGTAAAATATTTACTGTAAAGAATTCAAAATTTTAAATTTAAATGTATACCATATATATCATATTTAGATCCTTGTGTAAGGTTAATACATGTTAGTTAATTAGATTAATTAACAATTTCTATTATAAAATTATAATTTTGAAAAAGTTTTAAAATTATCATTTTACCCCTGCACTGAATTCACTTCAAATGGTATCAGAGCAGGTTCTCAAATATAATATACATTTGCATGTGTAGATTAAATTGTAATCTAAAAATTTAAATTTAAAATTTGAATTTGAAATTTAAAATTCAAATTTTGAATTTTGAATTTTAAAATTTAAAATTTGAAATTCAAATTTTAAAAATTTAAAATTCAAACTTTAAAATTTAAAATTTGAAATTTATTTGAAATTTTAAATTTAAAATTCAAAATTTAAAATTCAAAATTTGAAATTCAAAAATTTGAAATTTAAAATTTGAAATTTGTTTGAAATTTGAAATTCAAAATTTAAAATTTAAAATTTGAAATTTAAATTTTGAAATTGGTATATTTAGATATACTTGATCCAAGTAGTACGTAGTCTAATTGGGTTGGTTGCCATGGTCGTCCGGTCATAGGAGAAAAGAAGGGTTTAAAGGCCCTCTCCTCCCATTCGATGGGGTTCTCCTATGGTGGTAGGGGTACCAATACGATTATATCCCATGCAGATGAAGCAGCAAAAGGACTTTATTATA
The DNA here is from genome assembly GCF_000442705.2 of Elaeis guineensis. Classification (NCBI taxonomy): domain Eukaryota; kingdom Viridiplantae; phylum Streptophyta; class Magnoliopsida; order Arecales; family Arecaceae; genus Elaeis; species Elaeis guineensis. The sequence continues at coordinate 12,541,819 of NW_027332424.1, forward strand.
AAGGTTCAATTGTAAAATTTATCATGAATGTGTTAGATTAGATCTAAAAGAATATTCATGATTTATTTTGATTGAGTTATTTTTTATTATGTAATTAGCAATAGGATTGCTATTTATGAAATGTGCTGATCCGTTTGTGAAATGAGTCAACACATTTGGTGAACAAAAAATAAAATCTTTCAAATTTGAAAATTATTTTCGAAATGCCAAACCCTAACCCATCAACCCAAATACTTAATTAAAAAAATTAAGTGTTGTCTAGTTGGTCTAGAATTGTGAATTAAGACCTAAGACAATTGCATAAACTTGTGGGTCAATAGATTAGATGGATTAGGTCCATAATTGGGTTAGACCTAAAGTTAGCTTAAAGAAATGGACTAAATTAGAGTAATTGATCAAATCTAATCAAAAGTTGAATTAGATTAGGTCAAGGATACTCTAGACTCAACTCCAATAGTTGTAGTTGAATGGGTCCATGTCTTTAACTAGACCAAGATGGACTTAATTCATGGCTACGCGGTGGAACCCTATTTGCTAAGTTGATCAAATTAAAACTAATGAACTGGTTGGTGTCTAAGGTAAGTTCGGCAGTCTGACCAGTAGTTTTTAAGTGGGAGCTACTCGCATTGATTCGATCTCTGACGAGTTAATGGCATATCCTCACCACTGATCTCACTTACCTGGCCAACCTGGTGAGTTAGGTTTTGATTAGATCACTTGGTGATTAGGACTCACTCATGTCATTAGGTAAATCAGTGTGACTGATTTAGGTGCTCCTAATACCGACTTTAATTAAATCCTTTTTAATCTGATTTGGTGAAGTCAGTGGGAGGATTGAAATTGGCTGGTTAATTTCTTCTCTTCTATCTTTTAATAAAAAAATCCTCAAAAATTATTAGGTCCCTAAAATGATTAAGTTATAGTGATAACTAAGTCATAGCCTCCCATTAAGTGAGTGATATTGAGTCCATTAGTTTAATAATCATTGGAGGCCCAAAGGCCTGGTGCTTATTGACTAATGGAATTATCATTCATAATATAATAATTTGGTTGAGTCTTTCTGATGGTGGTCAGATTGGCCGGTCAAAGTCGGGCCTGATCATTTATTGGTCCGATTCACCAAATCTAATCATGTTAATGGTTGGACCTAACCAGATTTTTTCAGTGGAGGCCAAAGCCTACTGATTAGGTTCTGGGGCAAAATTAATTACTAGAAGTTGTTTAGAGAAACAACTGGTTATGAACCTACCCATAGATGCACATGGGTTGACCAACCAAAGTTGGGCTCGTGTGTAGTCTGTGTGGATTCTAGTACCCACTAAGAAATTAAAGTAATTTCTCGAATTGGAGGTTAAGGCTACCAGTTCATAAAAATACTGGGAGAAATTTTAGACTAAAGTCCAAATCTTTAGTATTAATAATTTATGTACTAATAAAGGTCTGATTTTCTTTAATGCAGCTATGGCCACTATCCTGTCACTCCGATCATTATTAGATAATGATAAACTCATGGGATCTAATTTTGATAGCTGGTATCGAAAATTAAAAATCATCATTGAGTATGAGCGGATCCTTTATGTGTAACGGATCCGGCATCTGAGGAGCCAGCCCTGAATGCTAGAGGGACGGTCCGAGACACTTACCAGAAGTGGCTCAACGACCGCACCACCATTCGATGTATAATGCTGGCGGCAATGAATGATGAGTTCAGTCGTAGGTTCGAGAACGCCCAGCCGCAGGAGATGCTTCAAATGTTGAACGACTCCTTTGGCATGCCTGACGATGTTAAAAGGCACAAAACTAGTTATGCCATTTTTAATGCTCGGATGAGGGATGAGGCCTCAGTCACTGATCATGTACTGTACATGATCGAAATGATTAAGCACCTAAGTAAACTGGGCTTTCCCTTACACGAGCAGCTCGGTAAGGATGCGATCCTTAATTCTTTGCCCAAGTCCTTCCTCCCCTTCCTTACTCATTTTCGGATGACAAAGCCTGTAGTGAACTACCATGGCTTGTTGGGGTTACTGCAGAACTTTGAGAAGGACCACCAGCTCCATAAGGAGTCGGTGAATATTGTGGGAGGGTCTACTTCTGGTCGTCGACCCTTTGAGAAAGGGAAGAAGAACAAGAAGAAGAAGAACAAGAAGGTATAGCCGCATGCTGGGACGTATGCACAGGGTCAGACCAAGAAGCACAAGCCCGACCAGAACCAGGCAAAGTGCTTCTTTTGTAAGAAGTAGGGGCACTGAAAGAGGAACTATCCTCTATACATTGCCTCCCTGGACCCGAACAGGCCGAAGAAGAAGCAAGGTAATTATATGATAACACCTTGCAACTTTTTCATTTATGATACTACTGCCTGGGTATTGGATACCGAAAGCCCTTATCATATCTGTAATTCGATGCAGGGTCTGCAGGTTAGTAGGAGATTTGATAAAGGTGAGAGGTTCCTGAACGTGGGAGATGGAAGCAAAGTTCCAGTTCTAGCTTTAGAAATCGTGAACCTTGTAATCAACTCTCGTAATGTAATTCTGAGTGAATGTCACTATTGTCCAAGTTTTTTATTAAATATTATTTCTGTAGGCCTTTTGGCCATGAACAGTTATGAATTTTTAATAAAAAGAAACGTTTGCAATATCATTTTGAATGGTGTTACAATGTTTGTTGGACAACTAAATAATAGAATTTACTTACTATCACAGCCTGTTAATATGGTTCAAACCTCTGATAAACGTCCTAGAATGGATAATATGTCAGAAGACTACTTTTGGCACTGTAGGCTAGGTCATATCAATAAGAACAGGATAAACAGGTTGGCTCAAGAAGGAATTCTTGAAGTTGGTGATTGTGAATCACTTCCAACCTATGAGTCCTGTCTTCTTGGGAAGATGACTAAATCACCTTTTACTGGAAAAGGTGAGCGGGCCAGTGAACTCTTGGGTCTGGTACATTTTGATGTATGTGGACCCATGAGCTCAAGTGCAAGAGGTGGATATTTCTACTTCATAACCTTCATAGATGATCTATCGAGGTATGGATATGTCTACTTAATAAAGCATAAGTCAGAGTCGTTTGAAATATTCAAACTATTCCGAAATAAGGTAGAAAAATAAACTGAAAAGTGTATTAAAACTTTTTGATCTGATCGAGGAGGTGAATACCTTTTCAATGAATTTTTGATATATCTTGAGAAGAATGGGATTCTCTCTCAGTGGACACCTCCTGGAATACCACAGCATAATGGTGTGTCTGAAAGGAGAAATCGGACCTTGTTGGACATGGTTCGATCCATGATGGGGTTTGCTGGTCTGCCAATCTCCCTCTGGGGATATGCACTCGAATCGGCTTGTTACCTTCTAAATAGGGTTCCGAGTAAGTCTATAACCAAAACACCATATGAGATATGGATAGGACGTAAGCCAGTACTCTCGCACCTTAGGGTTTGGGGGTGTCCGGCTTATGTTAAACGTTTAATTATGGACAAGCTTGGACCTAGGTCTGACAAGTGTTATTTCGTGAGGTACCCAAAAGAGACCAAAGGGTATTATTTCTACCTAGCTGATGAGCAAAAGGTGTTTGTCAGCCTTAAGACAATCTTTTTGGAAAAGGAGTTTCTTGGTGAAGGGACTGTTGCCTCTAAGGTCGAACTTGAGAAAGTTTGACAGGTAGAAAAATTGACACAAGTTGCTGAACCTGAATCAGATTTGGTTAGATCAGATCCGGAGCCCATTGTTCCTGCACCCTTAAGGTGGTCTGGTAGAGTACCACGTCAACCAGATAGATACTATGGTTTCTTGGTCTGGGACGGTGATCCTGTCGATCTTGATGAAAATGATGAGGATTCGATCACCTACATGGATGCAATACAGAGACCTGACTCTGAAAAATGGCTAGAGGCCATGACATCCGAAATGGAGTCCATGAAGGTCAACGATGTGTGGACATTGATTGACCCACCCAAAGGAGTAAAACCCATAGGGTGTAAGTGGGTCTTCAAGAGGAAGAGGGACGCAGACGGAAAGGTGGAGACCTACAAAGCCCATCTGGTTGCCAAGGGATATCATCAATGTTATGGTATAGACTATGACGAGATATTTTCTCCTGTGGCAATGCTCAAATCCATTCGAATTATGCTTGCGATAGCTGCCCATCTGGACTATGAAATCTGACAAATGGATGTGAAAATAACTTTTCTAAATGGAGGGCTGGACGAAGAGGTGTATATGATACAACCTGAAGGGTTCACATCCACAAATGAGTCTAAGGTGTGTAGGCTACAGAGGTCCATTTATGGACTTAAGCAAGCATCCCGGAGTTGGAACATACATTTTGATAGGACAATCAAAACGTATGGCTTCGTTAAGAATGGAGAAGAGTCCTGCATTTATAAGTGGGCTAATGGTCCAGTAGTGATATTTCTAGTATTGTATGTGGATGACATTCTCTTAATCGAGAATGATGTCCCTACATTACAGGGAATAAAGATTTGGCTGTCGTCATAATTCTCAATGAAGGATCTGGAAGAAGCTTCCTACATCCTAGGGATGAGGATCTATAGAGATAGATCTAAAAGGTTGCTTGGCTTATCTCAGTCCACATATATTGATACTATGCTGAAGAGATTTGGCATGGAGAAATCCAAGAAAGACTATCTACTGATAGGCCATGAAATTTCTCTCTCGAAGAGGGATTGTTCGACAACACCTCAAGAGAGAGTGCGTATAGGTAGAATTCTATATGCTTCGATAGTGGGATCTATCATGTACGTCATGACATATACACGATCAGATGTGGCATACTCATTAGGGGTAGTGAGTAGATACCAATCTGATCCAAGAAAGAATCACTGGAAGGTTGTTAAAACCATCCTGAAGTATTTAAGAAATACTAAAGACCAGTGGCTTGTTATGGTGAATCAGATTTGAGACTTATAGGGTTTACAAATTCTAGTTTTCAGTCTGATCACGATGACAGCAAGAGTGTGTCGGGATTTATTTTTATCCTTAATGGTGGGGTTGTCTGCTAGAAGAGTTCCAAGCAGCACACAGTGGCTGATTCAGTTTGCGAGGTAGAGTATGTCGCTGCATTAGATGCTGCCAAAGAAGTGGTGTGGCTGAAAAAATTTATCACCGAGCTCGGAGTAGCACCCTTCCTTGTTGGTTCAGTTTTGCTCTACTGTGACAGCTCTGGAGCCATTGCTCAGACGAAGGAACTGAAGACACACCAGCGGACGAAGCATATTCTGCGCCGCTACCATCTTATCTGAAAAATCATGGATCGAGGTGACGTCGATCTTCAGAAGATCGACGGGAAGGAGAACCTGGCCGACCCATTCACTAAAGCCATTGCAGTGAAGGAGTTCGACGATTTCAAGTCAAAAATGGGTATTAGATACTGCACCGACTGGCTTTAGGCCAAGTGGGAGATTGTTGGAATAGTGTCCCAAAGCCAATCGTCAGCCTGTTGACGGTTGTGCTCATTTTTGTATTAGTATATGAATTATAAATAAATAAAAGTTATTTTGGTATTTTTCATCACAAATTATTTTCATCTTCTAATGAACTCCTGTGTTATGGTGAAGTCCTTAGGACTGTTTAGACTCGACAAAGGAGGATTTATCGTTTAATCCTTAATGTTAGATGTGTACCCTAGATGCCAGATCGGCTGACACATTCCTGTACAGAACTAAGAGCAAATTTATAATTTTGATTATAAATGAATAAAAGGGTTATTCTTCTATCACATTGTGTACATTGTGTCTGTGATACATCCTTTAAGTTAGTGAGAATATAAATTCATATTTTCAAGAGTTGAAAATTTAAGGTATGAATTTACATAACTAACTCATAAACTACTCCTGACCATAGGATCATCATGAGGATGATGATCGATCCGGAAGGTTGGTATACGATCGCTTCTTAGGATAGATGAGTCTTGAGTCTATGATGTGGAGACACCAGAGCGAGAGTACAGGTATGCGTTGAGAATGAGAGTACTGAGCGTGACCACCTCGAGCAGTCATAAGGAAGTCTACCTTCTCATCGATGACTAGCTCGATGCTGCAGTTGTGTGTCTAGTTCTTTGACCTGAGGTGCATCGATGGTTCACCTTGAGTGTGTTATAGTTTGACTACACCATAACTCGATCTCCTAGCCATTCAAAACCCTGAGGTGTATGTTGGTTGTAGCATATCCATTGTAGGAACCAGATCGCACCAAGATGGGATCTATCAACCTCAGTAGATGAGAGGAGTAGTCCTATGATGATCGAAAGATTGAGTCCTTAAGCCCATGGCCATGGCAGAGTGAAATAATGAAAAAGAGTTTTTCATTGGGTTTCACATCGAACTCGGATCGATCGATTGATTCATATGACTGATGTTGGGTTTGACGAGTTCACCTGAACCCTAATTCAGTCGGAACTCATGATAGAGGAACTCAATCACATAGGTAGCTGCACCAAGAGGTTCGTCTTCAGTTCTGATGGGTTGCCACCATATACTGCTAGGTATCACTGGTGGATTTTGAGAGGTGTCACTGGTGGATTTTGGGAGCAATTAGAATGATTTTGATGATCGATCATTCTAATTATCTAAATCAGAAGAGTTTTGGTCTATCGAAAGGAGTTTCGATAATGTCGATGATGAGATCACGACATATCTCATTACCATACAGAATTGAACCTAACTGGGTTACACAAATAAGGGTTAGGGTCTGGATGTCATCAATTGGGCTACCCCAATTGATTTGGATAAGATCCAATTAGGTTCAAGGAAATCATACTAGCACTCGATTGAGCCTAACTTTCTCCTCGTGTAATCTTTTCTGTCTCTACTGAGCCAAATGTGATCTGACTCATCCAGAGAACCTTGAGAAGATTTCTCTCAGTCTAATTGAAGCTTGTCCAGCTCAAAAAAGGCTTGTCTTAATTCATGAGATGAATTTAAGACAACACCTACTAATTTCTAGCACCTGCCAATTTTATTTTAGGACATCTGTCAAAAGTTGACATATGGATCTTAAACTGAAAAGAATTCATTGGAGGATTTTTGTGGAGTGTCTACATATCCAAACCACTTCAAATTGGGTGCCATAATCAGATTATGGTGTGAGCTCAATTGGATTTAAGTGGGCGCCCCAAATGGATAAGAACCAAAGAGTCCTGATAAACTTGGACTCTTTAGCGCCACCTTATTTGTGCTAATCCATTGTTGGTGCCAACATAGGAGAGAGCATGGGGATTCTTATTTGATATGATCAGGTGATATCACTCCATCAATCATAATTTTTCCAAAATTTATTAGAATTTTTTGATTGGTCGAATGATGTGGCATTGCGCAGCATACAGGATCTATATAAACCCTGCTGCTCCTAGGGTTTCGAGATAGAACTTGTTTTTATCCAAAAACCCATTAGCTGCTGCCCCCTCCCCTCTTCTCTACATCCTCCCTGCTCTCTCTTCTCCCCTCTTCACATCCAAGAAGTTGGATGTTCATCTGGCAAAGGTACAAGGCGTGGTGATGCCTGGAACAGAAGGCTGCAGGACATCTTCGACAGGCCACTGCTCCAACTTCAGAAGGAGTTCTGAAGTACTTCCAAATCAGATATTGATTTGATTTTTGGAACATAAAATTGCAAGGAGAAGATGTTTCAGATCCTATCTAAGTGGATACTGGTAGAGGCTAGGTGCTTGCGTGGCTACATCAGAACCTCAGGCAGTGCTGTGATCATCTACAGGGTAATTAGATTACCCTTGAGGTATGTCTATATTTCTCATACTTTTAGATTTAATTTTAGATTTTAAATATCAAATAATAAAATTAGATCTAATAGATATTAGATTTGAAATAGCGTAAGATAAAAATTTTTAATTTATTCCACCCCAGATTTGATGAAATCTGAAAGATCCTACACAGGAAAAAGGCGGTTTTTCCCTTCAAGAGGTATCAGAGCCAGGTTGTTGGCTCTATTTCAGATCTATTTTAGATTTAATTTTAATTTTAATTTATCTGATATTAAATAATTTCAGATATCACATCAGATGTGATAGGATCTGAAATCAAAATATTTAAAATTAAATCTAAGAAGATCTAACATGCATGAGATGCATAACCAGACTAGGATTAATTGAATCCATGAATAGTCTTAAGTTTTATATTTTAATGAGATTAAAATATGAATTAAATATAATTTATTCTTTATTTTTTTTGATATTATAATTATTATAATCAGATCAAAAAATAAAAAATAAAATTTTAATTATTTCATAAAATTGATCTGTTGCATGCCTAGACTAGTTGTAGAATTGTTCTAGTAACTTGTCTAGAATAGTTTTTATTTTGAATAATTCAATTTAAATTTTATTTTTTAGATATTATATGTGATGTATCAGATCTGAAAGCATGTTAATTAGATTGATTTTTGATACATGAGATGTATGCAAAGCATGTCTTAGTTAGATCTTAAATTGTATATGTGATATGTTAATTTAGATCTAACTAATTTTGTAGTTAAATTTATATTTCTGATTAAGGTATCCTCATTGCCGTCCGGTCATAAGAACAAAGTAGAATTTTAAGACCCGCTCTTCCCATTCAATGGGGTGTTCATATGATGTGTAGGGGTGCTGCACGTTCATCCTTAATCAAAAATCAAAACTTACTTTTCTGTAAAACCCTAGATCCTGAAACCTTAGGATTTATTTTATATGCTTTGTTTATGAACCCAAACTTAATTAATGTATTGAGCTTATAAAATTAAGTTAGGTCTAAAATTGAAAATTTTAGATTTAAGATATTTTTATAAGATTGGATTCGGGCTTCTGTAGCTCAATTAGGTCTAGCGATTGATCAAACCGAATCAAGAGTTGGTCAGGTGGGATCATAAAAGCTAATAATTGACCAGCCTAATAGGATTAAGTCTGGATCAAGGTCGAATCACATTTAGATGTGACTCGATCAAGTTAAGACCTAATTTGGCTCAGTGGTTAGAGCCTGGATTGTAGACTAACTCAATTAGTTCTGGTTCGATAATTTGGTATCTAAGGTAAGTTGGGCAGATGCGACCGACTGATTTTTAATTAGGAGCTACTCAACTCAAATGTGTTCTTGTCGAGTTAATGGCATATCCCTCCCACCGGTCTCACTTACCTAGCCATATGTGTCGATCCAGTTCTGATTTGAGGTGGCTAACAATTCGAGTTGACCCATGCCACTAGGTTAGTCATAATTGTTATGACTATGTCAAGTCAAGTTTAAAGAGACTTAAATCAAATCTTCCTAAGAAAATATTAAGTCTAGGTCTTCCACCATTGTGGATGTACAGGCCCTTCCCGGGGTTGATTGTTCTCGACTGGTTACAGTGGCTCAGTTGCACCGAAAGACACAACCATGTCCATTAGGCATTGGATGCTACGGATTAGAGGATGGGTTGGGCTCAATATTCCTGATATGGTGAGGGACCCAATCAGGAATCTAGTTTGTGCAAATGGTGGGATTGGCTTAACTAAGGATTGGAGCAATATCTCGGATACGGTGAGCTTCATGAATTAGAGACTAAGTTTTGGATGTACCATGATTAGAGAATCATTGAACAAGAGTTGTCCACTCATCGGTTGACCCATCACCAATAACTGTTAGGTGAGGTGATGAGCTAGTCGGTGAGACTGCACCACCCACTAGAAATCACTAATCATGGAGATTTTCACATCTCTACCAAAGAAGTGTAGGGATCTGAGAAAATAGTGAGAGCCTAATTTGTTTAAAAATGAAAATTCTAAACAAATTGGTTGAGTCTGATTACAAAATCTAACTAGAAACTTTTGACTCTTATAGGAAACATGTCTGCCTCAAACCCCCTGACCAAAATTCTAGACACTCATAGACTGACTGGACCAAATTTTAAGGACTGGTTGAGGAACTACAGAATTATTCTAAGTTTCAAAAAATTGACTCATGTCTTGGACCAGGACCCACCTGCCATGCCAGCACATCCGACTGCTGAACAGAGAGTGTCTCTGGAAAAATGGACGGATGATGATAACAAAGCCAGGTACTACATGTTGGGTGCAATGTCTGATGATTTACAGCACCAACATGAAAATATTTTGACTACCCACCAAATGTTGGCTCACCTACAAGAGTTGTTTGGTGAACAAAGTCGCGCGGCCAAGTATCAAGTCTGTCAAAGACTTTTTAAGGCCAAGATGCGTGATGGGCAGTCAGTTCAAGTTCATTGTTTGACAATGATCAAGGATATTGAGGAGCTTGAGAAGCTCGATATCATCTTAGACAAGGATTTTTCGATTGATGTGATCCTTCAGTCCTTGTCTGATGCATATGGTCAGTTCATCATGAACTTCCATATGCATAAGATGCAATATACCTTGGCCGAGTTAATGAATATGCTGGTTACGGCTGAGCTTTCAATGAAAGGTTCAAAAGGCTCAGTTCTTACTGTGGAGTGGACTTCTTCCAAGAGAAAATCTTTTAGAAAGAAAAAGAAGTCTGTGAAGAAGCAGAAGGTGGATGGCAAGAATAAGAAGACAGGATCGAAGAAGAAGGCTTCTGAAAAGGAAAAGTGTTTCCACTGTCAGTCAGAAGGCCATTGGAAGCGAAACTGTCCTCAGTACCTGGCCACCCTGAAGAACAAGAAGGATGGTCCTTCTGGAGGTATGCTCATTATCGAATCTAATCTTACGATTTCTTCTACATCCAGTTGGGTGCTTGACTCTGGTTCTAGTGCTCATTTGTGCACTTCTATGCAGGGTCTTGAAGAGAGCAGGAGGCTGAGGGATGGGGAGATGATCCTACGTGTCAGGAATGGAGCAAGAGTTGCTGCTGTGGCCGTAGGAACCTACCCTCTGCGATTACTGTTAGGATTAGATTTAGTTTTAAGAGACCGTTATTATATGCCTGCAGCAAACAGAAATTTGATTTTTATTTCATGTTTAGCACAAGAAGGCTATGTGATTAGATTTCATAAGGACCATTGTAACATATTTTATGAAAATAATAAAGTTGCAAATGGTTTTGTTATTAATGGTCTCTATCAGTTACATGTTGATGTATTTGTTTTTAATATTGAGCAAAATATGAATGCCATAGGAATTAAAAGGCCTAGAGATAGTCTAAATGATAAGTATCTATGGCACCTAAGGCTAGGTCATATAGCGGAGACAGGGTTAACAAATTGGAAAAATCCGGGCTACTGAGTTCGTTGACTTCGAGTCATATCCAGTTTGTGAATCACGCTTTCAAGGCAAAATGACCAAGCTCTCTTTTGTGGGACATGGGGAAAGGGCCACAGACCTACTTGTCCTAGTACATATGGATGTGTGCGGCCCATTTGATGTACTGGTTAGAGGCAACTTTGTCTACTTCATTACCTTTATCGATGATATGTCTAGGTACAGGTATGTATTTCTTATGAAACACAAGTCTGAAGCTTTGAAAGGTTCAAAGAATTCAGATATGAGGTAGAAAAACAAACAGGAAAGCCCATTAAGGTCTTCGATCAGATCGAGGAGGTGAATACCTTAGTCGAAAATTCCTAGACTATCTTAAGGATAATGGTATAGTCTCTCAATGGACTGCACCTGGAACGTCTCAACTCAATGAGGTTTCAAAATGGAGAAATCGGACCCTATTAGATATGGTCCGTTCCATGATGAGCTTCACAGACCTCCTAGAATTTCTTTGGGGACATTGTCTCATGACAGCAATTTATGTATTGAATAGGGTTCCCTCTAAAACCGTTCCTACCACACCGTATGAGATATGGTATGGTAAGAAGCCAAGTCTGAATCATCTCAGAATTTGGGATTGTCCGGCTCATGTCAAGAGACAGAAGATGGACAAGTTAGAGTTCAGATCTTTTAGAGCTCGGTTCATAGGATATCCTAAAAGTCATTAGGATATTATTTTTATATTTGAAAGACCACAATATGATTGTTGGTCGAAATGCTATTTTTCTTGAAAAATAGTTTATTCAAGATGGTGGCATCGGAAGAATAATTAAGCTCAAGGAGAATGTCTCCTAAGAGCAACGAGCTAAAGAACCTGAGGAACCTAATCAATCAGAATCAGTCCTAACACAACCTCTTCCACCTCGTAGATCGACTAGGGTTTTCCATCCTCCTAAAGGTACTTAGGTACCATACAAGAGGATGTAGAGAAAATGTTCCTCATGGAAAATGGGTTCATGGTGATGATCCCAAGACCTATGATGAGGCGATATCAGATATCGACTCGAGAAATGGTTAGAGGCAATGAGATCAGAAATTGACTCGATGCACTCAAACCAAGTCTGGATCTTGGTAGATCCACCTGAAGGTATTGTACCTATTGGGTGTAAATGGATCTTCAAGAGAAAGATAGGTGCAGATGGGAATGTGGAGACATTCAAGGCTAGGCTCGTAGCGAAAGGTTATAGTCAGCGTGAAGGCATTGACTATCAGGATACCTTCTCTCCGTAGCCATGCTAAAATCCATTCGCACATTGCTTGCTGTTGCAGCTATTTTGATTATGAAATATGGCAGATAGACGTGAAAATGGCATTCTTAAATGGATATCTTGAGGAAGATATCTATATGGAACAGTCGCTTGGTTTCACATCCAGTGATGATGATCACAAGATCTGCAAACTGCAAAGGTCCATTTATGGACTTAAGCAAGCATCTCGGAGTTGAAATACTCATTTCAATGATGTGATCAAAATGTTTGGTTTCATCAAGAACAAGGAGGAACCATGTGTGTTCAAAAAGGTCAGTGGGAGCGCAGTTGTCTTCCTCATATTGTACGTGGATGACATCCTCCTAATTGGGAATGACATTCCCATGTTGACCTCAGTCAAAGTATGGTTGTCTAAGGAGTTCTCTATGAAAGATCTAGGAGAGGCATCCTTTATACTGGGTATTAAGGTCTATAGAGATAGACCAAATAGGATGCTGGGACTTTCACAGAAGATGTACATAGAGGAGGTGCTAAAAAGGTTTAGCATGGATAACTCCAAAAGAGGTTTATTGCCTTTTAGACATGGCATTCATCTCTCCAAGAAGATGTGCCCTAGCACACCTGAGGAGATTGAACGCATGAGCAAGATCCCTTATGCTTCGCAATAGGGAGCCTCATGTATGCCATGCTATGTACACGACCTGATATAGCCCATGTGTGAGTGTCACAAGCAGATATCAGTCAATCCAGGCGAAGAGCACTGGACTTCTGTGAAATGTATCCTTAAGTACTTGAGAAGGACTAAGGATATGTTTCTAGTCTTTGGAATGGAGAACTCCAGATTCAGGGATTTACAGACTCAGACTTTATGTCTGATATAGATGATCGAAAGTCGACATCTGGGAGTCTGTTCATTTGCAATGGTGGTGCAGTTAGCTGGAAGAGTTCCAAGCAAACGGTAATTGCAGATTCCACCATGGAGGCAGAGTATATTGCTGCATCGAAAGCTGCAAAGGAGGCATTCTGGTACAAGAAGTTTGCCGCAGAGCTTGGAGTAATGTCATCGGATGCCATCCCTCTTTACTGCGACAATAATGGCGCCATAGCCCTAGTTAAGGAGCCAAGGTCTCACCAGAAGTCCAAGCACATCGAGCGGCGATTCATCTGATCCATGATTACCTCGAAAAAGGTTATGTCGAGGTCAAGAGAGTCACTCCACAGATAATATGTCAGATCCGCTGACTAAGCCATTGGGCCAACAGAAGATCGAAGCCCATCTTGAGAAGATGGGACTTAGATATGTAGCCAATTGGCATTAGGTCAAGTGGAGTTTGTTAGATGTGTGCCCTAAATGCCAGATCGGCTGACACATTCCTGTACAGAACTAAGGGCAAATTTATAATTTTGACTATAAATGAATAAAAGGATTATTCTTCTATCACATTGTGTACATTGTGCTGTGATACATCCTTTGAGTTAGTGAGAATGTAAATTCATATTTTAAGAGTTGAAAATTTAAGGCATGAATTTACATAACTAACTCATAAATGCTCCTGACCATAGGATCATCACGAGGATGGTGATC